>NC_137064.1:31791500-31991500 GCF_032717465.1 Coenobita brevimanus | reverse complement strand
AGTGATGAGTTTTCCGTGAATGTTGGTGTGCATCAGGGGTCAGTCTTGAGTCCCATGTTGTTTATCATGGTACTTGAAACCCTTTCACGTGACTTTAGAAACGGACTCCCGTGGGAGTTGTTGTATGCTGATGATTTGGTGTTGATTGCAGAGAATGAAAGGGAGGCGGAGGAAAGGTTTAGGAAGTGGAGAGATGGTATGGGGCAAAAGGGTTTAAGGGTAAATGCAGATAAAACAAAAGTGATGATATCTAGGGTTGGTGGCGGTACTGTCAGAGACGAGGGAGAGTGGCCATGTGCAGTTTGCCACAAGGGCATGGGAAGTAATTCCATCTTGTGCGGTGTGTGTGATAAATGGGTGCATAAGAGATGTAGTGGTATCAGAGGTAGACTGCGAGATAATGCTGATTTCATGTGTACGGCGTGCCGGGGTGAGCAGGTGGAGATTGTCAGACATGAGAGGATTGAACTTGATGGTGAATCTCTTGAGTGTGTGGAAGAGTTTTGTTATTTGGGAGACATGTTGTGTGCTGGAGGTGGGGCTGGAGCTAGCTCTGTGGCTAGGGTGAGAAGTAGTTGGAAGAAGTTCAGGGAGCTCTTGCCTCTCCTGACATTGAGAGGGCTCTCCTTACGTGCTATGGGGTCTTTGTATGCAGCATGTGTTAGGAGTGTAATCCTGTATGGCAGTGAGACCTGGGCAGTGAAGGAGGAAGATATTCACCGGCTCAGACATACAGAAATGACAATGATTAGGTGGATGTGCAGTGCGTCCCTGCGTCCAAGGCCTGGAGGGACTGGGTTTACAATGGAAGAGTTGAGAGGTAGGATGGGACTGGAGTGTATTGGTGTTGTGATGAGGAGAGGTAGATTGAGGTGGTTTGGACATTTGGAGAGGATGGGGGATGATAATTGGGTAAGGAATGTCTATCTATCTATCTATTGCCAGACGCCTCAATCCCATTTGGGGTGGCCACAAACAAATCGCCTCCAAGTCGCCCTGTCCCCCGCCATTTCACTGCCCTGCTCCCAACTCACACCCCCCTCTCTCATATACCTCTCCACCCCATCCCTCCATCTCATCCTCGGCCTCCCCCTCCCTCTTCCCCCCTCCACCTCACTCACATACACTCTCTTCGTCAGTCTTTCACCCTCCATCCTCTCCACATGGCCAAACCACCTCAGTGTGTTCCTCGTAACGCTTCCTATCACATCCACATCCACACCACAACGCTCCTTTATATCCTCATTCGTCAGCCTGTCTCTCCACGTGACTCCACAGGCTCCTCTTAAATAACTCATTTCCACTGCTCTCACTCTTGACTTGTGTCCTTCCAACAATGTCCAAGCTTCACTTCCGTACGTTAGAGTTGGTATCACAATACTGTCATGTAGTAACTTTTTCACTTCCATGCTCACTTCCCTGTTTCTTATCACTGCTTTCAAAGAACCAGCAACCTTTCTTCCCTGCTGTACCCTTTCAAGCACTTCACCCTCCAAACCTCCATCCTTACTCATCACACTACCCAAGTACTTAAACGTACTCACATTTTCCAATTCCTCACCATCCAACCTCGCTGTACATTCATTAACTTCACCTCTCTCAAAGACCATCACTTTACTCTTCCCTACATTCACCTTTAGATTCCGTTTCTTACACACTCTCTCAAACTCATCCACCAAGCCTTGCAGCTCCCCTTCGTCTTCACTCAACAACACAGTATCATCTGCAAACAACAGTACAGGGAGTTTCCAAACACTATCCTCTCTCACCAGGGCCACTCCAACATCCACTACCCTACCTTGCACCTCTTTTATTACCCCAGCCATGTACAGATTGAACAACCATGGAGACATGACACATCCCAGTTTCAAACCAACTTTCAAAGAGAAAAATTCACTTAGTTCACCATCCACACGCACTGCAGCCTTCGCACCATCGTACATACTCTTCACAGCATTCAACAACTTCCCATCTACTCCATATATTCTTAACGCTTTCCACAATCCTTGTCTATCCACCCTGTCATATGCTTTCTCCAAATCCATGAAAGCTGCATACAACTTCTTTCCCTTCTCTAGAAACTTTTCCACTAAAGATCTAAGAATGAATATATGATCTACACAACCTCTTCCCTTCCTAAAGCCTCCCTGTTCTTCTCCAACTAATTTCTCTGTTCTTTCTCTAACTCTGTCTATAAGTATCCTACCATACACTTTTCCTATTATACTAAGAAGACAAATGCCCCTATGATTACCACACACTTCTTTTTCCCCTTTTCCTTTGTACAAGGGAATAATTATACCTGACTTCCAATCCTCCGGGACTCTACCTTCCTCCCAGGCCAATCTGCACATCTTCCACATCCATTCTACTACTATCTCTCCCCCATGCTTCAGCATTTCACCACACACTCCATCAATTCCTGGGGCTTTCCCGATTTAACTTTCTTCATTGCTTCCACAACTTCTATCCTACTGATTTCTTCCTGTCTTCTCACCTCCCTCCTTCTCCCAGCCATTCCCCAGCCACTTATACTCGCATTACTTCCATCCTCTACGTTCAACAATTCCTTAAAGTGTTCTCTCCATCTGCTCACTTTTTCTCCCTTCTCCACTAGTAATCTACTATTTTTATCTTTCACTCCCCTGCTAACTTCACTTCCACCCTGTCTTACTCTTTTCACTTCTCTCCAGAACATTTTCTTACAGTCCCTCCACTTTACACTCAAATTCCTTCCAAATTCCTCATCCACTCTCTTCTTACTCTCCCTTACTAATCTTTTCACCTCTCTCTTTGTTTCCACATATAACTCTCTCTTCCGCCTCTCAACTTCTTCCACGCCCCTATTTCTCATCCATTCATTGTATGCTTTCTTCTTTTGTGCCACAGCCTGTTTCACCTCTTCAGTCCACCACGCTGTTCCTTGCACCCCCCTCCGTCTTCTCTTCCTTCCACACACCACATCACATGCTGCACATATTTCTTCTGTAAATATTCTACACACACCTTCCACGTCTCCCATCCGCTCCAATTCATATTTGCCCAATCGTTCCTCCACTTCTCTCTTATACTCTGCTTTTTTCTCATCCTCTTGTAACCTTTCCACTCTCCTTGCAACTACTCCTTCCTCTCGTCTTTCCCTTCTTCTATTCCTCCATCTTACTTGCATTCTAATTCTGGCCACCACCAAGTAGTGGTCAGAAAGTCCACTCCCCCAACCTCTATACACTCTTGTATCCTTTACACATCTTCGCATCCTTTCATCCACACACACATAATCAATCATTGCCTTCCTTTCATTCAGTTCACCACCCACCCTTCTCATCACTCGCCATGTATACCTGTGCATCATTTTATGCCTGAAGAGGGTATTGGCTATCACCAGCCCCCTCCCAGCACAAATGTCCACTAACGCACTCCCATTCTCATCTATTTCAGCAGGCATACCCCACTCACCAACTATTCCATCCACCTTCACATTCCCAACTTTACCATTCATATCACCAATCAAAAACACTCTCTCATTCCTTCCAAACTTTTCCATGCACACTTCCACATTTGTCCAGAACTCTTCTCTCACTCTTCTAGCACGATCTTGCGTTGGCGCATACACACACACAATCGACCACATTTGTATTCCAACTTTCAACTTTACCCACACAATCCTTGACCCAACTGATCCATACTGTCTTATGCTCCTCTTCCATCTTTTACTCACAACTATACATACTCCTTCCTTTGCCCTCTCATTCTCACCTACTCCTGCACATATACCCCATACATACTCCCATTCTTTCACACTTTCTCCTCTCCATATTGTTTCAATTATTCCACATACATCCACTTTCGCACCCTCAAGCACCTGGACAATCTCTCTCTCTTTCACCTCATCATTCGCTCCTCTTACATTCCATGTACTGTACTCATTACCAAGTCCTTTGTCCGGTCCTGGGTCGTCATCGTTTGGTCAGTCCTTGTCCGAGGCTTCTTGTTTGTTTTTTTTTGTTAGTTGTTTTCCAGGGAGGGGCACTAACCCTCCGCCAACCCTTTTAGTTGCCTTTTACGACAAGCAGGGATACTGGGGGAGTATTCTTGAAAATCCCCCTACCCCCAGGGGGGTGAGAAGTGGTAATATTGGGGGTGGGGTTATGAGGGGTAGACCGAGAAAGACATGGGACGAGGTCATTAAGTGTGACCTTAGGGTTAAGGGACTGAACAGGGAGGCTGCAATGGATCGTGCAGCGTGGAGAGCCGCCATTAGGTGACCAAGGCTGACACATGCAAGCATGTTGGAGCCTTTAAAAACGAAACAAAACGTAATGCCACTCAGGGATGAGTGAGGCTGGTCACTCTCATCTTAAATGTCAGGACCAACTTGCCTAGCCCCAGGCTCCTACACTCCTCATGGGACAGCATTGGATTGGATGATGGATGGATGGATGGATGGATTATTATTATTATTATTATCATTATTATTATTATTGTTATTATAAGGAGCACTGTGGTGTGGGTGTGGATGTGATAGGAAGCGTTAGGAGGAACAAACTGAGGTGGTTTGGCCATGTGGAGAGGATGGAGGGTGAGACTGACGAGGAGAGTGTAGTTGAGTGAGGTGGAGGAGGGGAGAGGGAGGGGCAGGGCGAGGATGAGATGGAGGGACGGAGTGGAAAGGTATATAAGAGGGGGGTGTGAGTTGGGAGCAGGGCAGTGAAATGGCAGGGGACAGGGCGAAGTGGAGGTGATTTGTTTGTGGCCACCTCGTACGTGATTGAGGCATCTGGCAACAGATAGATAGATAGACCATAGTAATACCAGTAATAATAGTAATAAACAGTAATAATCTATTTACAATAAACCTTTGTAACTCTCCAATCAAGAAAAGAAATATATGACATCAGATACTGTCCCACAATGCATTCATTCACTCATCATCTAATCCAGTGTTGCTCCATGAGGAGCACAGGGGCCTGGGGCTAGGCAAGTTGGCCCTGGCACATAAGATGAGACTGACCAGCCTCACACATCCCTGAGTGGCATTATGTGAGCAACAGACCCCAACCACCCCTTGGATATAAACCTGCACCAGCTCAATCCGACTGGAATGCCTTAATTACAGTGAGTCTTCGATATACGAAAGGGATAGGGACCAAAAAAAAAAACTTTCATAATTCGATATTTTGTATATCAAAACGATTTTCCCCATTGAAATATACAGTACATAGAAATGGGGGGATGCGTCCCAGGACCCCCATGGACCCCCCACCTAAACTTTACCCCTCCTATTTTGAAGTAAGTAATACCTGTAGAAGTAGGTAATACTGTACCTGTAGATGTAGAGAACGAGGTGGCCATTTTCTTGTACATCTTTTTCTTGGTCACAGTCCCAGTGGTGGAAGCTGCAAGGCCTAAAGCACGCCCAATCTCCGAGACTCCTTGCCCTCCTCATGGCATTTTATAATTTCCAATTTCCTATCGAGAGTTAGGGTATGGTGCTGTTTCTTTTTTGCAGCGGGCTCCCCCGATGCTGGAGATGATGCAGGGGACTTGGGAGGCATGTCCAAACAGTAGAAAAAGATGCAGAGCTGTGAAAATATCCTCACGTACAGCAAAGCTGTGAGGAGGGACGTGGACTCGGTTCCGGGACAATTCGCCGTGAAGTCAATTCGCCATCAAAACATGGACAATTCACACCCGAGACGATTCCGCATCATTCTATAAATATACTTAATATTAACTGATTAATACTATAATAACTAATTTCATGGGGACCTATCAAAGTCTGTGTTCATTTAACAGTGCAGGCTTTGGATATTATTTATAATCTGCACTTGTAGTCAATAATTAACTTACTTCTGCCTCGCTGTAGTTGACTTTGAATTATAATCTGGCACCTCCCATAGCTGTCTTCGGTAATCTTTATTGTAATTTTTGGATGCAGTCAGTTGAGATTGATTGATTAGCTGGGAATGTAGACGTACAGTAATATGAAAATTATTCGTATAATTTTTGAGTACTGTATGTCCATCGTTCATTTGAGGTTTTTAGGCATTTATATAAAAGCCAATCTCATATGTAGCCTTATGTTAAACGATGAAGTGACACACAGTACGTCACCTGATTCACGTTTCAATATACAGTATTTATATTGTTTTCTGTTAATATCAACAATTTGATGCCATATTTTACATTTATTATAAAAAGAATAAACCACCATCACCTTTATAACTCATATAAAAAAAACTAATATACCTGCTAAACAAACTGATATGTAAATAAATGACGGGGAATCGACCTGACGGCGAATTGTCCTGAAACCGTGGACTCAACTGAGAAGCATGCAAAAAACTGTTTACCAGAGAGGGGTTAGTTCGTTTCCTCACCGCAAGCGAGCGCCCATTTTGAATTTTTTGTATTTCCTTTCATATCGCTTTTCATATCATTGAGACAGATACTTTCGTATTGTGGAATTTGTCCTATGTTCATCGCTTTCGTAACATCGAAAATTCGTACTTTGGGTTTTCATTTATCAAGGACTCACTGTACCCACAAAACCACCAGACACCGTAATTTGGTTATAAGGTTACCATCCAGCGTGACAAATGGTTTCCTGGTGTACAGGAAACAATTTGGCTGTCACTCAGTGCAGAGTCACTAAAAGACAGAAGAGGAGAAAAGAATGAAGGAAAGGAAGAATGACAGAAGAGGAAGGAACGAGGGAAGAGAGGAAAGGGCAGGCACCCAAGGGATGCACTCCATCAGGTGAATGGATGGTGAGCGCCCCCACCTACCACATCATTTAATTAAACTCTATAATTTAACTCACTTTTTCTACATAAGGATTTTGTAACACTAGATTAAAATTTTCATGGGCTTTTTCCAGGTTGTGGTGAGCAAGCTGCACAATAGCCTCATTGTAATCTTTATTGGCCTGAGCCTCGAGGGCCTCACGTGTCGGGCCCACGTCCTCCTCCTCACTGCTCCCCACTGACCAGTCATTTAGGGCAGCTATGCGAGTCATTCTCAGTATTCCAGCTCCTGCAAAGAGAAAGGCATCACTTTATTAGACTATCCTACAATCATACAATGAATAAAGAACAAGAGTGAACACTTATACAAGTACAGTAATCCCTTGATTATCTGATATAATAGGGCCAAAAGCATAACTGGATATGGGCAATGTCCAGATACGGATAGCAATATACTCTACTGTACCAATACCCTACCTATACCCAACCTACTACCTATACCCAACCTATACGTACAATACCCTTCCTAATTTGGGCAGTGTTCTGTGGTCTTTCTGCTGTTTTTAGATATCAAAACTCACATTGCAATACGTAATATAATCCTAACCACCACTGTAAGAAAACAATGCATTAACAACAACAAAAAACAAACAAAAAAATTACCAATTTGCATAGTACCCCTCCTAATTTTTGCAGCATTCAGTGGTCTTTTGGCTCCTTACAGACTTCAAGGCACACATTGCAATATGCAATGTAATCCTAACACTAAGAAATCAATGGATAAACAATAAAAATTATTAAAAAAGGAAAAAAAAACACTTACCACCCACACAGAATGCGTGAAGTTGGCCAGCCAGCGTCAACCTAGCCAAATATCTCACGCTTCTTCTTCGGAGTCAAAACCCTCCTCTTGCATTTCTTGGGTGGCGGTGGAGCCATGATCACACACACGAGAACACCACAGAGGAGAATTAAGGCCTGCAAAAGGTAGGGCACCACCACAAATGCAACAATGGATGCAGCCATTGTTGAACCTCAGCCAAGCACACCCACATGCAGAGAGACAAAGGCAGGAACTGAGGTGCGGTACCACTGCGGAGTGTACGGTGTTGCCATGTCTCTAACCATGTTTGGATAGAAGCATGCAAGCGAAAAGCGGCACACTGACCTACGAGTGCAATGGGTCCTTTTCATTCGCACAGGCAAATGTTGCAACGTGGCAGAAACGCTGGGTCCCCGTACATCATGGGCCTAAGGAGTGGCCAAGTAATCCGCACGGTGATGTGACTTTGAACATTCGGTAAGGTGGTGGATGGCCGTGTGTGGCCTGGAGTTTTCAACTAATCCGGTCAGCCAGGGGATTCTGACCATTCAGTAGGAAGTTAGACAGCCATCCTCGCTCAGCTTGTAGGTTACGTTCTGTCTTCCTCATGCACTGCCAGAATATTACCAGTGATCATGGTGGCCAGAGGATTTTGACCATTCAGTATGGAGCTGGACAGCCATTTTCGCTCACCTTGTGGGTTACATCTGTTTTTGTCGGGCGCTGCTGGTATGCTTCCGGTGACTGGGGTGGCTGGGGGATTTCAATCATCCAGTAGGGAACTGGAAAGCCTTGTTTGCTCTGCTTGTGCGTTACAGTATATTGCCAGGGCATGGATAGAGTGGCTGGTGAGCCACCCAACTGACTTTTTTGACTTACTGTGCTGGCTAGCCAACGAAGCTGGAACTTTTGTCCAATTACAGACAAATAAATCCAAATACAGACCTAACAGAGCCAAGGCCTAACGTCCGTATACAGAGCATGACCAGATACAGAAAGTCCGGATAATTGAGGGATTACTTCTTTACTGCCAACGGCCATACCACGTTGAGTACACCGCTTCCCGTCTGATCAGCGAAGTTAAGCAACGTTGGGTCTGGTTAGTACTTAGATGGGTGACCACCTGGGAACACCAGATGCTGTTGGCATCCCTACGTGTCAAGTGGGGTTGGTGGAGGATTAGTGCCCCTCCCTGTAAAACAATTAACTCTAAGCCGTTGGCCACCCCGTTTGGGATACATGGCGTCTGGCAATGAATGAAATGAAAACTTCTTTACTGTGAACCTGCAGGAATATGCAACAACAGCTGTTCTACTACCGGAACACAAGGCAGGAAATCTTTTGCAACAGTCATCAAAAAATTATAAATTTTTTTTAATACCCAATCATACAATCCCAATTGTTATCCAACTGTGACAGAAGTGACCAATTGGAAAAAATTGGTGGGTGACCTGACAAAACATCAACACCAACTTTTGTAACTTAATAATGGTGTGGTTGGGGCTTACTGCTCACATAATGCCACTCAGGGATAAGTGAGGCTGGTCACTCTCATCTTAAATGTCAGGACCAACTTGCCTAGCCCAGGGTTCCTACCCTCCTCATGGGGCGACATAGGATTGGCTGATGGATGGATGGATGCTCCTTATTATGATCTACAGTATCCATTGATGCATAAAACACAGCAAGCAAACATCTACTGCATAAAGTGAAAAATTAAGGGAAATGTTGCCACACCTCATCACTGGCAATGTCTAAAATAATGTATAAACACACCAGCCTTCTTTTTAATGGACTTTAGTTTGATATTAACACACAAACTGAGACACTGGGTTGTCCTACCTTTTCTGTGTTGGGTACAAAAAGAAAAAAAAAAAAAAAAAAAAAAAATCAGCTTCCAAACTTCTTCAAAAACCAGTCTAACTCTCTTGATATGAGAAAGACCATTTTGAAATATGGGTGTATGTAATACATGGTACAATTAGTTCTCTCATAGTTTAATTAAAAAGCAGCTATGTTCAAGGATTGTTGTCTGATGTCAAAAAATATAAAAATCTTATTTCCCTCACAGGTTTTAACTGATGCGATAAAAAAACACAATCAACTTCAAAGCTTCAATAGGCCAGTTTTTACGTCATATTTATCAAAGCACAGTCACAGCATGTGTTTCAATATCTGAATATCTGGAGGTATTAAAAAAAGACAGGAAAAAAAAAAAAAAAAAAGAGTAAAGGGAGTTCCATTGTGTAAGCAGCTGAAAAAAAGCTCCTGATGTCTGCAGATAGGCCTAATCCATTTCAAGTCAACATTACTGATTCACACCACAACGAAGCACAGACAATTGTATTATTTTGGCATTACACACAAGTCTGGAATCGTGCTAAGTCTGTTATTCGCTCTCCTAAAAATAATTTATCTGCACTAAATGCTCTCAACTCTCCAACTCGAATTCTTCCCGCTCCTTCTGGCACCTTGCCAAAAACCTTTCTAACACCTTTACCTCATCATCCTTCCCTTCTCTTCTCTACTCTGATGCCTCTGTAGCTATTTCTTCTACTGATAAAGCGGATCTCTTCACTCAGACTTTCTCCTCCAATTCCACTTTAGACTATTCCGGTGCCGTTCCTCCATCACTTCCCCCCTCTGACTTCCTCATGGCTGACATTAAAATTTCTTCAGCTGATGAATTTTCTGTCATCACTGGCCTCAGTACTAACAAGGCATATGGGCCTGATGGAGTCCCTCCTGTTGTCCTCAGTAATTATGCTTCTGTGCTTACACCCTGCCTAGGTAAACTCTTTCACCTTTGTCTTTCAACTTGTATCTTTCCTTCTTGCTGGAAGTTTGCTCTCATTCAACCAGTCCCAAAGAAGGGTGACCATTCCCAACCCTCTAACTATCATCCAATTGCTTTAACATCCTGTGTCTCAAAAGTTTTTGAGTCTATTCTTAACAGAAAAATTTTAAAGCATCTTTCCCATCATAACCTTCTTTTTGATCGTCAGTATGGGTTCTGTCAGGGACGCTTGACTGGCAATCTTCTCACCTACCTTTCAGACTCCTGGTCATCCTCCTTTCGGGACTTTGGCGAAAGCTTTGCCATTACACTTGACATCTCAAAGGATTTCGATCGAGTCTGGCACAAATCTTTAATTTCCAAACTGCCCTCTTACGGTTTCTATCCTTCTATCTGTGCCTTCATCTACAGCTTCCTTTATGGTCGTTCTATAACTGCTGTTGTAGACGGCCATCATTTTCTCTTAGATCTATTAACAGTGGTGTTCCTCAAGGCTCTGTCCTATCACCAACTCTCTTCCTTTTATTCATCAATGATCTTCTAAGCTATACATTTAACCTTATCCACTCGTATGCTGATGATTCTACCCTTCACCTTTCCATTCAGTTCCCACAATGTCCATCCCACCAGTTACTTCAACAAACAAGGGATGAGGCTATGGAACTCCTAATGTCTGACCTGGTTCATATCTCTGACCGGGGTAAAAATAATCTTGTTGTTTTTAATGCATCTCAGACTCAGTTTTTACACCTATTCACCCGACGGAATCTTCCACAGGAGTACCCACTAAAATTTAATAATATCCAGCTCAATCCAGCATCATTCTTGAACATGCTTGAGGTTTCATTCACTCGGGATTTATCTTGGAAAGATCATATTACATCTCTGATAAAATCTGCTTCCAAGAGATTAGGTGTGCTAAGCTGACTCCATACCTTCTTTACTCCTACACAGTTGCTGACTTTATACACGGGACTTATTCGCCCCTGTATGGAGTACAACTCTCATGTGTGGGGAGGCTCCCCACATACAGCTCTTCTTAATAGGGTGGAGTCAAAGGCATTTTGTCTCATTAACTCTGCTCTTCTTACTGGCTCCCTTCAACCTCTGTCCCTCTGCCACACTCTTGCCTCTTTAACTCTTTTCTATCGTTACTTCCATGGTCACTGCTCCTCTGAACTGTCTGCTTGCATCCCTCCACCTTTACGACGGGTGCGAAGCACCCGTCTAGCAACAAAGTCTCATCCCTTTTCTGTCCAACTCTCTAATGCAAGAGTTACCGTTACTCCCAATCCTTCATTTATGCAACAGGTAAACTCTGGAACTGTCTCCCTCTGTCTGCATTTCCTACTTCCTATGATCTCCAGTTTGTCAAACGCAGTGTGTCCAGGCATCTCGAAATGAACAGATCTTGAATTTGGCTCTCATTTTTTTTTTTTTTTTTTTTTTTTTTTTTTTTTTTGAAGGAATTGTTTTGCAGGCTTGTAGTTTTTGGTTCCTTCTTCCTCACATTAAAAAAAAAAAAAAAAAAGTAACGGAGACTTAATTAATATGCTCTCCAGTTACCGTACGGAATTTTAAGCAATTTCTCTTCAATACACATCCATCACAAATGCACTTTTTAGTACTGTACTAAGCAAATATGGAGGGGGGGGAGGAGCTGTACAGCTCCTAGCTCCATCTGTTATTGCATCTGTGTTAATATTAGGTTAGGTCTGGTTATGCATGTTTAGGTTAGGTAGGACTGGGTTAGGTGAGGTTAGACCATGTCAGGTCAGATTAGGCTGCCATAGTTCAATTTAATGTAGATGCAACAGAAGTTGAAGATACAAGCTGGAGAATTTCCCCCACTTCCTTATACACTACATAAGTGGTAATTGGGGGTGCTCATCATCCACTCACTTGATGTAGTGGTGCTTTGGGTGTCTGCCCGTTCCTCTCTTCCTTCCTCCCAATTCTGTCTTTCATTCCTTCATTTTTTCCTCTTCCTTCTGCCTACGGGTGACTTTACACTCCCTGTTCTGTCTTTCTTTCCTCTTCCTTCTGCCTATGGGTGCCTCTACACTGAGTGACAAGCCAAATGGTTTGTGCACACCAGGAAACCATTTACTATGCTGGGTGGTAACCATATGACCAAATTATGGTGCCTGGTGGTATAGTTGCTATTTAAGGCACTCCAATCTGATTGAGTCTGTGCAGGTTTATATCCAAGGGATGGTTGGGGTTTATTGCTCACATACTGCCACTCGGGATGAGAGAGTCTGGTCACTCTTATCTTAAATGTCAAGACCAACTTGCCTAGCCCAGGGCTCCTACACTCCTCATGGGGCAACATAAGATTGGATGATGCGTGGACTAAAGAAAAAACTTTGTGATGGAGCTTATAGAAAAGGAAAGTGCTTTGAAATGCTTAAATTCAATAATGAGCATATTGGTTTCAGTGTACATTAGCTTGGCACTTCTCAGGAAACTTACCGGTACCCAGAAAATCTGATATTCAGCTCAACATTAGTTAATATGTTATAGTTCTCTTTGAAATGGCTGATGATGTAGGCTATATTGTATGCTGCAGTTCCTGTAAAACAACGAACTCACAGTCAAACAGCCACCCTTTACAGAAAAAGAGCATTTTTGAAGTACCACATTGAAAAACATATACAGTATACCGCAGTCCTGACGCACTGCCACCCAGTGTTGTATTAAAGGAAACTGGCATACAGGCATAAGCCTTTCGGCCAGGCTATTCGGTATGAAGGTATGGCGTCTAGCTATTGATCGTTCTCAGATTAGCAATGTGATAAATGGGTCCGAAGGATCTAAAGATACTTGAATCTCTGCATCCCAACTCGGCCAAGCTCTCGTGTGGTTGAAAAGGCAACAGACCAATACCATGCAGATGTCTGAAGAAATGAGAGAAATGAGGATCTACAGAAAGAAACATAAAATAGACTTATACAAGTATCTGTAGGAAAACTATACTCGTAAATTTGCAAGTACAAGACAAGCAGTCATATTTCACTCCCCACAAGATCACACTACAGTATTACGATTTTCACCTACCTCTCTCACCACACAGAGTATGAAGAACCTTGCGATGTATCCATTCTAGACTTTCTTTAAATTAAGTGCTCAAAAATAACTATTATAGTGACTGCCTTCCCGCTTCATGACGTTGTTGACACCGGTGATTTGACATCATTCGGTGCAGCTTCTTTCGTCAAAAAATTCACACATCGGCATATGCAAAATTGATAGAATACGAATACCAACCATCCTTATTAAGAGTATCACTAACAACCGTCCTTCACAGTGAAACTCCATGTATATATTATGGAATTGTGAATTGTTCGTACTTTTTTCTTGTTTCGGCTCCTCATAGACATGCGTATGCAATAGAGTGATTCCCCACAATAGACCTTAAAGCTAATCATGAGGATCTATGATTCTATTGCAATCTTTGCCTAAAGAGACATAGCACGTTGGTCTTGAGTAGTTTCAAAACAATATACAGTATTATAAATGAAGATTTTTAAAAAGCCACTATAGGGCCTTTACAGGTCATGCAGTTCTTTATCATTTAATATCTATCCAACATCGTCTTGGCTATTACCAGCAAATTCAAAACTAGTCTTTGAAAAGGCTGCGTAATCTCCCCAGTGAAAATCCAAGTTTGCACAAGTCCTCTTACAGGAAGGAAATTTCATGATGTATTGTACAGTAGCAGAAAAATTAGCTTATATGAGCTGGAACACATGCACTGAGACACTACAGCATTTTTTAAATATTTTAGTATAAGATAAAAGTTTGTTGAGGAGTGTTGTACTGTATTTGGTTCAGTAGCGTTGCCCCTTCTCATCATCTAACCACAACTCATATATCAGCACTGAAAGTATCATGTTAATCCCTATACAGTATGTCTTACTACATGCTGAAGCAGGTCTCCTGGCCTTCTCATGTATTGGTGCAAAAAAAGCTACGGTTGTATGTGACTAAAATAAATATTCCATTTCCAGCATATTTTATAACTCTGATGTGAACTTGTAAAACCTCAATAAGCTGGCCAAAATCCAAATGCTAATACCAAGCATTGTACTGGCACTCGAGCTTTAACTCCCTATGCCAGCACCAAGCTGTGCTTTTCTTATTAGTTGCTACCCCTACAACACCACACACAGCTTTGAAATTCCTAATCAAACAGACCATACATGCAGTCCACAAATTTTTCAAATTTCTGTACAGTACTGTACTCCAAATCCCTTAATTCATGCACTGCCGCCCACTACTGCCACTGTTTCTTAGTTTCTCCCAAACTTTCAGTCCGGGTACTCCTCTCACTTCTTATCCTTCAAGTCCCTCCCAGTTTCACCTTGCATACCAGTCATATGATCAGACAAACCTTTGCAATGTATTGTCACCTCTCTCATGTGGACAACAGGTGGCTAATGTGAAAGTGAAGATTACAGCATTTGAAATGTTTTAACCCTTAAACTCTGGGCAGATTCACAACTTTTGCCATCATTAACTATTATAGTTCCTTCTTTAACTGAAGGAGCGTAGCAAAAACTAACATAATACAAGACTGTATTCTTTTGCATGTAAATACTGTAGACACCAAGAATGCCTCTGCAGCTTTCTTTATCTTGCATTGGTGATGAGTTATGTGTAGTACTTTCTGACATTTTGTTGTGAAAAATAGCAGTATCAGAATCTCAAAGACTTGACAGAGGCAGTGCAGGCCACCCTTATTATTCAATGGCCCAGCCATACTTGGTTGGAATGACTGGACACAATGATATGAAGAATATTAGAGAAAAAAAGCAGGGAAAAAGTGTACATACCTCAGGATGTCTCCCATTTAGCAGTAGTAAAAGAATAGCTCTAATCTTTCTGGCCAAGCAGACCCATCAACAAGCAAAGAATTGCCTCTGCATGGCCATCCCATGCAGAGAACCAATGTTCCCTTGTGGTGGACAACACCTCACCACAGCAAGGCACAGGGAAGAGGATGGAGGTTTGGTTCCTGGATGAATATTACCCTTGCATCTCAACCCAGTTAACAGGGGCACCATGGTGTGCTCCACATTGCCCGTTTTTTAGATATAGTGTATGGTTACCACCCAGCACTGTAAATGGTTCCCTTAGTTACAGGAAACCGTTAGGCCTGTCAAGCAGTGCAGTATCACCTACAAAAGCAATACATCTAGTGAGTAGATGATGGTTGCGGCCACCTACCATTATATCCCTCAGGTCCAAGGTTAAAAATACAGTACAAAACACTGAATATTTTATTTTTAATTCATGTACTTTTTACAAACATATATACAGAGTAACAATAATGTGAAGAAAATTTACAGTTGTTATTACAATATTTGACTTTTATACATATGCTTTATACAAGGGATCACTCAGAATATATCTTCAGTATTATAGCATTTCTGTTTTGGTGTACGTATGAGTGCACACATTTCTACCCATACAGTCGTGGGAAGTGCTGTCTGGAACACCAAACCAACTGTATTCCCATCAAAACGGGGGATAAGGATATCCCCAGGCACGTGGTAAGAACTCAAGGTCATCCCACAATACTGTACAACCTCCCACCTTCACAACACTTGAGTCAACATCACCATAATCAACTCCATAGAAAAATATTATTGCTGTACATAAAGGGTTTCAGCACACTAAATACCTGAAGTCAAGAGAAAGTAATAGATAACACATATAACAGAGAGCAAAATCATGAGAATGATCCAGGATTTGTGTACTTCAACAAGTGGTAAGGATTCCCAGGAAGAATCTTGAGTACCATAGGATGACGGTTTCTTCTTCCAAAAACTATAAAGCATTATATACAAAGCATACTAAAAAAAAAAAAAAAAAAAAAAAAAAAAAAAAAAAATGCATTACTGCTTAATTAGTACCCATTTTACCATAATCACACCTCCCACAGGGATGCTGTCTACCTGGCAGTGATTGATTTTTGAAAAGCTGATGTCTTCAGAGACAAGGAATATCAGGAGAGAATCTTTTACTTAGACTGTTACTAAAACCTTTCAAATATTACAATAAAAAAAATTATGAGCAGGCAGAACTATCCAATTTAAATGTCATCGCAACTTATTAAAATGTTTTTAAAAGAAAAAACTTGACCATGGAGGGAGAAAATAAATGTAAATGAATATTACTAAATTATGTGACTCTCTACAAGGCACATCTTTATTACCTCTGATACCATGTTATATTTCTTTCTTATTAACAATACTGTACATTGATATCCTTTACTAGATTTGTTTAGATTTGCTGTGCTCATAAATTTGCCCCAAATGAAATATCATCATTATGCAATTGCAAATAAAGATTGCTTCATGTTTAGTACCACCAACTTTAAGGCCAAATACCCACAAAATAATTCCAATCAGATATATAACATATTAACTCTGCCAGACATCACTACTTCATAAATTTAAAAAATGCCCAAGTGGTTATTACACTATAATATAAAATCCAAAAGGAAGTTCTTATGAAATGATAATTATCAGAATACTAACAGGTCTCTAGAATAATACATCTCTTGCACATAATTACTGATTATCAAATATTCAGACTCACTAAGATGTATGGTTTGAGCTTTAACACAATTAAACGTCATATATACAGTACAACAGTGAAGGAGTATATCTATACTGCACAGATGAGATGAAATACTGGTATTTACCAAGAAACTAAATTTTTTTTATCAGCCTGATCCACATGTCTTCTAACTCCAATGTCATACAGTAGCACTGTGCTAACTTTGTAAATTACGAGTATATCCATCAGCCTAGTAAAAAATTCCAAGTTACGCTTACTTTAATACACTTATAGTACAATACCATTTCCTATAATGGAAAACTTGAGTTTTACAAATTTCCTTACAACAAACCTGTACAGTATTGTACTTGCCTAAAAATGTTCTACACCTGATTCTGCCTACAAGATGCTACTACACCAGTGTTATGAGGGTAGACAGACACATTTCATAAATAAAACATAATATACTCTTCAATACCATTGTTGCTCTTAACATATTGGTTACTGTATGGAAGACAGAAAATTTCCCTATCTACATATCCCCTACTCCTCTCTCTTTCAATCTACTTTTACAACATGCAGTGAATATCTGAGTACAGTATTGATGTAATATTTCTTGTGTATCCCTATTAAAAAAAAAAAAAAAAAAAAAGTGTGAATAGTTAGGAATTGCCATTCTGCTAAGGTGCAGGGGGGAAAAAATGACACAGAAAGAACAAAAATTTCCTTCTGGAAAAGTATCATCAAACAGTCAAGTACAACAATATCATCAAATTCTACAATGGAAATGGTTGAGCCACCACATTATCAAGAGAATAATTAGTCAGATTTGACCTTCCAGCAGAAAATCTATGGACAATTAAAACAAAGTTTAATGTAATGTTGAATACTGATTTATCAGTAACCTTTTAATACAAATTATATTCCTAACCTATTTCCCTGCTAAAGATGGGATGAAGTAGGATCTAGAAACAAGGAAAAAGAATGAAAATGGAAGAATTATCAAGCACATGCTCAAAGAATAGGACCCCATAACCATTCAAACATCATTCAAGCCCCTCATAATCCTGTCTCCACCTAACAGGTCTGACCATCTGCATATATTTGGGGAGAATTTTTCATTGTAGAGGTACTTTGCATACATCTACAAGACTGATTCATTCTATCAACAACCATAACATAAAAATGCATTATAACATAATGAATATCCAGTTTTCTTATAACTGATGTTAAATTCAATCCTGCAGCACCTAACCGACCTTTCTCCTTCCATAAAATATGCTGAATTATTCCAGTTGGTTCAAAATGCTTGAAGTGGTACTCATACATAAGCCTTTATAACTTATAAAATCTGTAATTTGATATCTCATCCATTAAGGAGGGACTGCCAAGAGTGAAGGTTAATGGATACAGTTTTTCTTCCCTCCAGAATTAGTGTCTTTTTGTAAGTTACTTATAACTACATGGAACTAGCATATAAACTAAATACAGTACAGTAATGATATAACTATAACAAGAGTGTTAAGAAGGTTCTGTTAGTACTTATGCTCACAAAAATAAATAAATGAATAAATAAGTAAATAAAATATGCACAATTCTATAACTTCACCTCAATCTTTGTCTGTGATGACAATTTTGTAACACACACAAATTTTCTGATGGGTGGATGTAACTAATATCATCATACGAATTTCCTGATGGGTGAAAGTAACTAATATCATCATCATCTTTATTCATACCTCTTTCCCACCAAAGGACAGGGTGAAGAGTAACTGACAATTTTCATGAATTACTGCAGTCAAGTAATTTAACTTCCATACTACATAATATATTGAACTACAGTAGCCAAATCCTGGGGTTCATACACCATAAGGGGGATAATAAGGGAACAGTTGTAAATAAAACTTTTTAAACATGAGACACTGATCCTTGACTCAAACATCTGACTTGCCAGGCCACAATCATCCAGAACACTAAAAAATCAACAGGCTCTACATAGTGCCTCTTATAGTGTGTGTGCCTAGATGCATGGAAGTGTGTGAAGCCAAGTAAGAGGAAAAAAGGTAGACTGAAGATTTGAAAGGCAAATTCTTGACACCTTTGTAAGTAATGTTATGATAATCTGACAACAGTTAGGGTAAACCACAACAATTCATACTGACCAGCCTTTATAGATTTTGACAATGAATCTAATTACAGCACCTACAAGAAAATGAACCAACACAATGCTACTGTACTTTGGAGGGAATAACACTGAATGATTACTGTTAGCTAAACAAATTTAACAAAATCACTGAACTTTATGGTACATTTGATCAAAAGCACTAACTTCAAAAGCCCTTCTTTGATAACATATAATATGTAACTTTGTTCATGGTAATCACTTGCTACAATGCTTTCTGCTAACCTGAGTTATATGATGCCTGTAAGAAAATGGCATTGTTCATCATGGAGATAAATTTTCAGCTGTTTGTACACATAACATATTCCGACCCTCACAACTTTTTAAATTACTAAATTTACACCCGTAATTTCAACAAATTCAATGCCTTATATATTAACACCAGATATGATTCATATACAAAAAGAGAGAAGAAAATGATCTACTGAGTCAATCTATCTGAATCTAAAGATGCAGACACTCACCAATGTTTTGCCAACATCTATTTACTTCTGAAAAACCAACCCTGTCTGTAACCATGTCTTACACAACTGGAACCTAGAAATACTTAGTTGTCGGAAATTACATCCCTTATACTCAACATAATGTATAAACATCACTGATGCATAGAATTTCTTGTTATGTAAGGCAATCAGAGATAATTATGATCACCAGAGTATTGATATATACAATATGATACAATGTTTACATATCACAAGATTCAAAGTGCACAACACTGTGCTATTGTACATAACAGCCACAATTCAATAGGTAATAAACTATTTTTATGTACTTAATATACATATCACTCAGTATTACTTTGGTTCAATTAATGCAGTTCACATAGTCCACAATTTTTTTCAACTCTACTATGAGGGTTGTCTTTTTTTTCTTTTTTTTTTTTTTACCCCCCTCCCCCACTCCTGGTAGTGTAACCAAGTGATGGTCTGCACTTGTGCACATTATTCTCTCATTTAGTACACCAGCAAATTGCTGGCCATGAAGTTATGATGGGCAAACTTTCTTTACAAAGGTAAATGATGAAATATCTAAACACCACTACCTTAGAGCTTTTTTATCACATCATAATGCACTAGTTGGCACATCTTGCAACGTAAACAGCATGCAGACTATTATGAGCAAGACAATGACCTGTGAAATGATGTCAGTGTGATGAAGTTACAGTTTACACAACCACTGCGCATATGTAAGCAGATCTGTATGATGTTCAAAACTGTCTTCTTCATAACATTCCAATTCACTGTAATCAGTCAACATGGATAGGACAGTGACTTCAGACAACAATTATAACACTAATGTGATGCTTCACTAGGAGCACCATCATAATACTGGTACTGTAATACAAAAATATCTAACTTGATTCATTTTATCAAGCCATGAATGACATGATATATGCAGCATGCACATCAAGATTGTATAATCTGTACAGTACTCACAAGTCCAATACATTAATATCATAAATGCTGCAATTAAAAACATCTTTGGATGCACAAACACATTTCATAAGAGATTTTCTTATATGATTTTAGGATTTGCTCTTTAATTCCAAGGCATTATGCAATATCTTATAACGTGTAATTGTATTTTACGTTGAGCTAACTGACATAGCTAATATACAGGGCTACACTTCCTCTGCATTGTCCCATCACAGTTGTATGTCTACTCAACATGCTTGATCATAATAGAGTCATTTTTTGCCATGGAACTACATCAAGTGTACACTGTACCATATTCCAAAGGTATTACTTCTCCACTACCAAAAGTCATGCCCTACACAGGATATAATTTTTGCAAGAGAACATATGATGTTCAAGCCTCAGCCACAGTGATTTCAAGGGGTGGTGCAAATTTCCAGGCATGCTGTTGTGTTGGGGTGACATTTTCATAGAAGGATGTCTGTGCCAGTGAGGAAGCTGGAGAACAAGTTAACTCCACCTTGTAAACCCCAGATGTGAAGAAAATCAGGCCACATTGGTGTTGGAACTCCTCCCCCTCACCAAGCTGTACACAAAAATTATCATTATGAAAATCATCACAAAAATAAAAAATATATAATAATTAAATCTGATATTCATAGCAAGACAAAACATTTTCTTCAAATCTATAGCAAAGCTTCACAATATACGATTCTGCTTTTTTGACGCACTTTAAACATACACTAATATACTTTCTTCTTAATCACATTCAGTAAGAGCATCATCATCATCATCATCATCCAATCATATGTTGCCCCATGACGAAGATAGAAGCCTGGGGCTAGGCAAGTTGGTCCTGACATTTAAGATGAAAGTGACCAGCCTCAATCATCCTGAGTGACATTACCTGAGTTCTAACTCCAACCATCCCTTGGATATAAACCTTCACCGGCTCAATCCGACTGGAGTGCTACATTTACCCACTAAACCACCGGACGCCATAATTTGGTTATATGGTTACCACCCAGCGTAGTAAATGATTTCCTGGTGTACAGGCTTATCATTCAGTGTAGAGTCATCCACAGGCAGAAGGAACAGAAAAGAATAAAGGAAAGACAGACAAAAGAGAGAGTGTAAAGTCACCCGTAGGCAGAAGGATGAGGAAAGAATGAAGTAAAGAACGACAGAAACTGAAGGAAGGAAAGAAGGAGGGAGAGGAAAGGACAGACACACGAGAGCAGCACTACATCGAGTGAGTGGATGGTGAACGTCCCTACCTACAACAAAGCATTCAGTAAGATACAACTGCAAAATCCAAAGCAATCACAGGATTTTTGTATTACTTCCAACTACGCACCCACATATACCCACTTCACCACAAGAAGAAGCCTACATGAGGTGGCACTGTGCACCCTGGTAGGGCAGTGGTGGTGTCCTTCCAGAAGCCAAATCTCATACTTCCCCACACCTCATCATGGGAATGATCTTGGTAAGGTGCTTACTACCACATGAGGGTGCTGGATCCCAACACAGTACAAGTACTGTATTGTACTTGTAGGATGGCTCTATAGAAGCAGTTGCTTACTTGTAGTTGATGGGTGTGCTTGACTAAATGGACTAGGACCAAGCAGGCACAACAACTGTACCATTTAAACATGTCTCCTCCACCTTCATTGTCCCTGGATTTACTTATTCCACATCCTTTATCTATCTATCTATATATTCCCAGACGCCACAATCCCGTAAGGGGTGGCCATTTGACTTTGAGTTATTTGTTTTATGGGGAGGGGCACTAATCCTCCACCAACCCACTTGTTGACACGTAGGGAGCACGTATGGTTTGGTTATATGGTTACCACCCAGCGTAGTAAATGGTTTCTTGGCTTACATCCTTCATGAATCACATATATTTCTTATTCTATCCACTGTCTGCACTCAACACATATTTCTCAATAATCCCATCTCCACTACTCTAACTCTGGGCTTTTTGCTTTCAAACTTCACTAAAGTTGTACACCCATAAGTTAATATGAGTACTAAAATTGCCTTCATGAAATCCACTTGCAGCTGCCAAACTCAGACCTCTGTTTTGTATAAGACCACACCATCAGCTACTTTCCTTCCTTGTGTCACTCTATATACTACATTTGCACAATTAACTCTCTTTTCTATCACTCACCAATTCAAGTCTCCTTTCACCATATCACATAGGACATCACCTTCTCTCTTAGCAATCATCACTTTAATATTATCTACATTTATGACTGGACACTCAAAGACATCACCAAAACTCTGTATCTCTCTGCAAAATTCCTAGTCATTATCAACAAGTAATAAAGCATCATCTGCTTACATTAGTAAAAAATAAAATAAATAAAATAATTTGGTTTTACGCCAGGTATCCCCGAAGGGCTAAGGCGTTGCCTCTGGTTAGAGGACTTTTGGATTGGAGCGTGTAGCATTTTATGACCGGATGCCCTTCCTGATGTCTACCAATGACCCTTGGGTGGATTCGATCCTCTGACCCTTCGGTCAGAGCGGAGCGCTCTAACCCACTGAGCCACGGCTGCTACTGTGTGAAAATGTTACAACCTTTAACATTCATTACTACTCACTTGCCTCTCCAATACTTGTGTCTTCATTTCTTTCATTACCCTGTCCATACAGTGTATATAAATACTGAACAGCCATGGGGACATCAAACATCCTTGATTTACTCCAACACTGATAATAAACTACTTGTTTTGACAACCACCTACTCACAATCTCAAACTTCCCATTACCTTTATCATGCTCTGTAGTCTGCTTCTGTATGTTCACTGATTGCGTAATTGATTGCTATCTATCTATTGCCAAACGCCTCAATCCCGTTTGGGGTGGCCATAAACAAATCGCCTCCACGTCACCCTGTCCCCCGCCATTTGACTACCCTGCTCCCAACTCACACCCCCCTCTCTCATATACCTCTCCACCCCATCCCTCCATCTCATCCTTGGCCTCCCCCTCCCTCTTCCCCCCTCCACCTCACTCACATACACTCTCTTCGTCAGTCTCTCACCCTCCATCCTCTCCACATGGCCAAACCACCTCAGTGTGTTCCTCATAACGCTTCCTATCACATCCACATCCACACCACAACGCTCCTTTATATCCTCATTCGTCAGACTGTCTCTCCATGTGACTCCACAGGCTCCTCTTAAATAACTCATTTCCACTGCTCTCACTCTTGACTTGTGTCCTTCCAACAACGTCCAAGCATCACTTCCATATGTTAAAGCTGGTATCACAATACTGTCATGTAGTAACTTTTTCACTTGCATGCTCACTTCCCTGTTTCTTATCACTGCTTTCAAAGAACCAGCAACCTTTCTTCCCTGCTGTACCCTTTCAAGCACTTCACCCTCCAAACCTCCATCCTTACTCATCACACTACCCAAGTACTTAAACGTACTCACATTTGATTACTAATTTCATGAAAGTCAAAGTCTCTTCACTCCTCACATCACCAGACTGAGCAATCCCCACAATACAAATGATACCTCCAGAGTTGGGATGCAATATACAGACCACCCAGTACCGTATTATACTTTCCTATGAGGATCTAGATCCGGGGATCCCAACTAGGGAAGAATTCCCCCCTGTGGGGAAATCTGGACAGTTCTGGGGGAGAATAAATGGATAAGGCCAAAATGGCCAAAGCTGCTGTTTGACTATGCACTGCATAACCCCTAAAGACCTCAACGTTTCAACCTGGTATTCCCCCCTGGCCACAAAAAGGGTCCAATTTTTCAACGTGCACCAAGGCAAAATTTTTTCTTATAGATTTCAAGAGCTTGATTTTACACATCAGAAAATTTATATTTCACTCTCATATGACTAATGGTTACCACAATATCAACCATCAAAGAATGTCAAGAATAAAAATTGTTACCTACGTGTATACTGTAGACAGAAAAAAAAATCGTAAACAGAAAAAAAAATTGCACCAAAGTAAATTTTGGTCTTACTGATTTGAAGAGCTTGGTTTTAAACACCAGAAAATGTATATTTCACTCTCATATGTCTAATGGTTACCACACAATCTACCATAAAAAATAAAACACTGTCACTCCTCGCTACAAACAACAATGGGACATCATAAGGGGGATTAGGGAGATGGAGGGAGTGTGGGGGGCATCAGGTGGAAAGGAAAAGGAGGGAATATGCCTGCCACACACAGTCAATATGGTGTAGAGGGGATATGAAGGGTAGTTTAAGTGGGAGGGGACACAGAGGGCAGGATCCAATGGGACAGAGAAAGTTGGAGAGACGGCATGGGGGGGGATCCCTCCCCACACCCGGGGAGGGGGCTGGATCATGCCTCCCACCACCCGATCTCTTAGTTTCCATTGGCTAGGTACCATTTATGTCATACAGGAGTTGGGGCTTCCACTCACAAGGTTTTGGTAGCCAGTCAATAATCACCTGCAATGGGTCCCAAAGCACAAAATGTAGCTGCGACCAGTCACCTGCTATAGGTCTTTAGGGGTTAAAAATTTGACATATTTTACTGTTAAATGCATTGTTGCTTTTAATCTGGCCTTTTTAACAATTAGGTCAGAATTTTAATCCTCAAATATTTATCACTGTTCATAGCAGTACTGCTCTCTTAAATATTCTCAACCCTTTGAAAAATCTCCCCTAATACAATTAGGTTTCTTGATGTTACAGGTAAAAAATTATGGTTATACATAAGCAAATAACTCTAGAATTTTGAGTTATTTAAAATAAGGCCAGAGGGAGGGAATTCCTCCTTTTGGAGTTGGTTGGGAAGGGAATCATCAAAGATTTTGTGGCAAAGTGGAGAATAACCAGGAAAAGCTTAGGAGTCTCTGATCTACATAGTCCCTATTGGATTTTAATTCAGAAAATGACCAGGAAAAGCTTGGAAACCTCTGATCTAGGTAGTTCCTCTTGGATTTTGGTGTCTGTACCTGCTCTATCAGGCAAAATCATAAACAATAAATGATACCTGAGGTGTAGTGAGCTTAGTGGCTCCTGTGGTTGTCATCTTTGCTTCAAGTCGGTAACTTAGGTTCCCATTCTGGTGGTCTTGGAAAGCTGTGATGCGTAGACTAAGGGGTGGGAGGGGCGCCCCACTAGTATTGGTGATGCCAACCTGTAGCTCCAGAGGTCGACCTACAACTCCGCTGTTTTCTGTTCCACCTACCACATCCTGACCATCTACCTGTACATCTGAAAAACAGCAAAATATCTCTCACTAGCCTTTCACTAACTGCAAAAAAAATGAACCAATAATGTTCAAAATTTGGTCCCTGACTGGTGTAGTACCTTGCTGTGGCAAGGTGTTGTACACTGCAAGGGAACATCAGTTCACTGCTCAAGATGGCACTGCAGGGGCAGTTGCTTGCATAACATATATCTGTAGTTTCTGGAAACCCTACAAATATTCCAAGAGCTTTTCTGTCTGTGTATGAAACACAATGTGTAATAATGTAATGCTAAGCAAATAAGCTGCCTGTACTACAGATATTCTTAGAAATTCTCTCTGTTAGCCAAAACTCATGTTATTATGTCTGTAATATTCTGAAAACCATCAGAAGAAGTACCTTGACATGGTTTGGCCATGGGAACAGAATGGAAAACTACAGATTGACTAGGAAAGTGCATGTGAAGTTCAGGGGGAGAGAGGGAGGGAGGGACTGAGGATAAGACAAAGGGATGGGGTGGAGAGGCATACAAGTGAGGAGGGAGTCAACTGGAGACAGGGCAGCCTGGTGGCAGAGGAAAAAAGACATTAAGATAAGTCATTTATGGTCACCCTTTCATGGATTAAGGTATCTAAGTACACATGGATAGACTGAAGTCTGTACAGTGCTGAGATCATCATCAGCCTAACCCAATATCCTATGCCCATCTAGAACATAAGAGATGACGAGCAATGCTCTACTTTTTTGAAGGACATACATCAAAGGTGGAGGTTAGTACCACACCCTCATGCCAATTCAAGGTAGAGGACTTTTTCTAGCTGCCCACTACTTCTATTTTTAGCTGTCTTTAATAACTGGCAAGGAATATAAGAGTAGCAGTACAGTAAACTTTCAATTATCCATTGTCACAATATCTGGCCCAACGCAATATCCAGTGAAGCTATCTTGGCTCTATTAATGCAATATCCAGCAATTTTTATGCCACATCCGGCACTGAAACGGGACTTAACCAGTGATCGGATGCAAAATCTGGCGTTGGGGGGTCTCAACTGGTTTGTAAGTAGTACCCAACTGTCGCCAGGGGAAATCCCCAAACTCGGGAACCAATGAAAATGCATGCTACGCGCCAGCCAATCAGAATCTGTCATGGGTGTGGCTAATCCAGTACGCCAAGAATACTGCCATGCTCTCATTGTCACCTATGGATGTTGTAGAGTCAAGATGTGCCAGTGCACTCCCACTCTTCTGACCATAAGGTCACCAAACTTTGGTGCTTTGACTAAATCTGTGGCATCCCATGTCCGAGCTACTGTACTGTATTGTATTGCAAAGCTAATGACCTGTCAGAGCTCATGTCCTAGTGCTCTACTGTGATTGTTAAACTACCCCTGTGCCGTACTGTGTACTGTGCTGTACTGTTTACAAGTGCGAATCGATGCCTACACTTTGTGAATATATGCAATAGTACACTATATACAGTATTGTATTACTGTACTGTATCATTACTGTATTGTTTTTATATGCTTAGTTTTCATCTTTTACTCATGGTAAAGTTTTTAGGACAGAGGGTCAAGATGGACAGAATTACAATATCCATCTCCAAGCCGAATGTTGCGCCAGATATGCAATATCTGGCATTTCACTTTAACCAGCATACTGCTTGGCTGAATTATGATGGATAATTGAGAGTTTATTGTATTAATGCCCTTCCCCCAGAAATACTCACCTCTTGCAATTCTGCCTGTGTGCTGATAAGTCTGTACTGTATCCAGTATGAGTTCAAGCATTTTAGACATTTGTCTGACAGCAGTGGTTGGTGAGCTTGAGAAGCATATATGATGGGAATGAAAAGAAAGAGGGCTGACCTAGCTGGAAAGCAAAACTACACTATAAATTTTTTTGTTCAATTGAGTAATGTACTTTTGGAGTTTGTTTGCTACATGATATGCTTGGAACTGATGTGATACTTGTATTGTGTCAACAGGATGATGAGAAGTGGCAGAAGGGCACATCTTGGAAGACAAGGCTGAAGCATGGGAGTACAAGGACAGACTCTTGTGGGATGCTGTTGGAAAGGATACCAGAGTCTTGAGAAATGATGAGTGACAATATAAAGGCTTGGAGGTATTTGTCATCATAACAATGAGTGACCTTCACACTGGGCACAAGGCAACAAATACATGAAGAAAATGCCATTCTCATGTCTATAGACTAGGTAGTCTAGCTTTAGGTCTCTATGCTCCTAACAGATCAATAAAGGAAAGAATGACACAGAGGCAATCTGTTCTACAGATTGACAACAGCTGGATGGATGAATGGATATACTCACCCCAGTGTATTGGAGCCATAGTGATAAGATCATGTGTGGCTGGAGGGAAGGTGATGCCTGCAAGTGATGCACGGCCGGGGGCATCACTAGGGCCCAGGGTCCACCGAAGCTCCACTAGCGATGCAACATGGCCACCAAGAACCTCTCCCCAAGCCCACCCTCCATCACTTTCACCACCAAGCTGCAATGCATCATTCTCTTCATCACAAAAATTCAATAACATAATGCTCCTTTTTCCGACTGATAAACTAGATAGGTACAGTCGGTACAATATGTAGGCTACTGTAATGGCAGGCTTGCACATGCCTCATATGGGTAGGCAAACTGGGTGGGTATGATTAAGAGACAAAACAATGGAAAACACTAACACATGCTAACTATAAGAAGACAGCAGAATGCAGTCGGCCATACATAAATTCACTCATTCCATACTTTGAAATTCTGAGTTCCATTCCAATGAAAAAATGCCATCTACCCAGTGTGCTACAAAAGACTAACTCTTCTAATATAGTGTTTTTTTTTTTTTTTTAATACTTTCTATGACAGTACCAGGAAAGACTCAAAAGATAATGTGTTCCCTGGAGCTTTGTTATGTTTCTAATAAATGCTAAACATTCTGTGGGTGCCATTTACAGCTGTGAGTTCATGATGAAATCTGCAATTGATGTTTGTGATCTGGTCTCATTAGGCAGCTTTAGTTTCCATAAATCAACCATATTTATCAGACTGCTTGACATGAAAACATGGAAAATTGCCATTTTCCTTAGCCACTTATATTTTTTCTGTAGTTTTCTCATTAAATAGGGAGTGAAAGGGTACTTTTATGGACAACAGATGCACAATGTTTCTGACTATCTGTTCAGTGTTACTAAGGATGGTTCTGTTGAGATCAGCATGTTCATGTATATGGAAGAAGCATTTATTTACCTAATATTAAAATTATCTTTTCTATCAATCTGTTTATTGCCAGACGCCTCAATTCAGTATGGGGTGGCCACAAACAAATCACCTCCATGTCGCCCTGTCTCCCGTCATTTCACTGCCCTTCCCCCAGCTCACACCCCCGTCTCTCATATACCTCTCCACTCCACCCTTCTACTTCATCCTCAACCTCCCACTCCCTCTCCTCCCTTCCACCTCACTCACATACACTCTCCTCGATAGTCTCTCGCTCTCCATCCTCTCCATATGGCCAAACCACTTAAGTGTATTTCTCATAATGCTTTCCATCACATCCACATCCAAAGCACAATACTCCTTTACTTCCCCATTTGTCAATCTCTCTTTCCACGTTACTCCACATGCTCCTCTCAAAAAACTCATTTCCACTGCTCTCACTCTTGACTTGTGTCCTTTCAACAAGGTCTATGCTTCACTTCCATACATTAGAGTTGGTACCACAATAGTATCATGCTGTGACTTTTTTACTTCCTTGCTCACTTCCCTATTTCTTATCAATGCTTCCAAAGAACTAGCAACCATTCTTCCTTGTTGCACCCTTTCAAGTACTTCATCCTCCAAACTTCCATCCTTACTAATCACATACCCAAGTACTTAAATGTGCTCAAATTTTCAGTTTTCTCATCATCCAACCTCATTGTACACTGGGTGACTTCATTTCTCTCGAAGACCAAAACTTCACTCTTCCCTTAGCCTTTAGATTCCGTTACACACTCTCCCGAACTCATTCACCAAGACTTGCAGTTACCCTTCGTCTTCATATAACAATACAGTACCATCTGCAAACAACAGTACAGGATGTTTCCAAATGCTGCCCTCTCTCATTAGGGCCACTCCAACATCCAATGTCCTACCCTGTACCTCTTTTATAACCCCATCTATATACAGACTGAACAACAATGGAGACATGACACATCCCTGTTTCAATCCAACATTCAGATAGAAAAATTCGCTCAGTTCACTATCCACATGCACTGCATCCTTAGCACCCACATACATACTCTTCATGGCACTCAACAATTTCCCATTTACTCCACGTATTCTCAATATTTTCCACATTCCTTGCCAATGCATCCTGTCATATGCTTTCTCCAAATCCACAATGGCTGCATACAACTTCTTTCCCTTCTCTAGAAACTTTTCCACTACAGATCTGAGGATGAATATCTGATCTACACAACTTCTTCCCTTCCTAAAAACCTCCTTTCTTCTCCAACTAATTCCTCTATTATTTCCCTAAGTACCATATACTTTTTCTATTACACTAAGACAAATGTCCCTGAGATTACCACACAATTCTTGTTCCCCTCTTTCTTTGTACAGGGGAATAATTATATCTGAATTCCAATCCTTCAGGACTCCACCCTCCTCCCATGCACATCTTCCATATCCATTCAACTACTATCTCTCCCCATTTCACCACATACTCCAATTCCTTGGGCTTTCCTCATTTTAATTTCCTTCACTGCCTCCACTACTTCCATCCTACTAATCTCTTCCTCCCTTCTCACTTCCCTTCTTCCCCCAGACAATCCTTAGCCATTTATACTCACATTACGTACTTTCCTTCTGTACGTTTAACAGCTCCTTAAAGTGCCCTCTCCATCTGCTCACTGTTTCTCCCTTCTCCACTATCAATCTACCATTTTTATCTTTCACTCCCTGACCAACTTTTTTGTCACCCTGTCTAACTCTCTGTACCTCCTTCCAGAAAATTTTCTTACATTCCCTCCACTGTACACTCAAATTCCTTCCAAATTACTCATCCACTTTCTTCTTACTCTCTGTTACTAATCTTTTCACTTCTCTCTTCCTCTCTACATATAATTCTCTCTTCCTCTCTACATATAATTCTCTCTTCCATCATTAAACTTCCTCTATGCCTCTGTTTCCCATCTTACTAATCTTTTCACTTCTGTCTTCCTCTCTACATATAATTCTCTCTTCCATCATTAAACTTCCTCTATGCCTCTGTTTCCCATCCACTCACTATATGCTTTCTTCTTTTGTGTCACAGCTTGTCTTACCTCATCATTCCTCCATGCTGTTCCTTGCACCCCCGTTTGTCTTCACCCCACATACCACCTCACAAGCTGCACAGATTTCTTCTGTGAATATCTTGCAAACACCTTCCACCTCCCCTATCTGCTCCAAATTATTTTTATCCAATCGCTCCTCCACTTTTCTCTTATATTCTGCCTTTTTCCCATCTTCTTGCAACCTTTCTACCCTCCTTATATGGACTACTTCCTCCTGTCCCTCCCTCCTATTCCTCCACTGCACTTGAATTGTGACTTCCACCTCCACCAAGTGGTGGTCCAATGGTCCACTACCCAAACCTATGCATGCTCTTCCTTCTATTACATACCTTCTCATTCTCTCATCCACACATACATAATCAATCATTGCCTTCCATTTATTCAGTTCACCACCCAACCTTCTCATCACTCACCATGTATACCAGTGGATCATTTTGTGCCTACAGAGGGTAGTGGCTATCGCTAACCCCCTCCCCACACAAATGCCAGCTATAGCATTGCCATTCTCATTCACTTATGCAGGCAGACCCCCATTCACCAACTACTCCATCCGCCTTCACATTCCCTACTACAGTAAGCTTGCCTCGAACACGTTCTCGCCGAATGTGCTCGCAATTATAGGCTGTACTGTAGATCCTGGGATACATATAAGACAACGTAAGATTAAAGAACCATTTCGAAAACTATAAATTTACACATGAGAGGCCTTTGAAAGTCCAAACCCTCGAACATCAGTGCAGCATGCATGGTTTGTTTTGATCATGCGATTCGCTGTACTGCTTTCCTACAGTACTGTATTTGTAAGTTAAATATTTACATTACTGTTCTGGTAAGTTTATGTGCAAGTTAAAGTATTATTAAATAACATTAAAGCAAAAAATAAAGTCCTATAACCAGTTTACCTGACAGGCATCGGAATAGGTTCCGAGACAATTCACAGTCGTCACTTCCCCGTCAGACAATTCCTCGTCAAAACATGGACGATTCCCCATCAGGACAATTTGCACCCTGGATGATTTCCCGTCATTCTATGAATATACTTATTATTAATTAATCAATACTTATTATTATTTGAATAACATTCTAGCATCACCCACAGCTGTCTTCATTAATGATGGCGAATTGTCTTGTTATTACTGTGACGGCGAATTGTCCCAAAACCAATCGGTGTCGAAATGCTGCTTTGTGTTTAAGTATTTGTATGTTGAAGTTTTGCCATGCAGTACTGTATTTGTAAGTTATAACATTAAATAAACCTTCCAACCACTTAAAGTGCTTCATATTGATTACCAATGGCAGATAACAGCAAAACAACACATTTAGGGGGTCTAGGGAGCAAAATAAGGAGTAATTAAAACTTACACGGTTTCGTTCCGAACACGCCATGGTTGGAACAAAACCCATGCGTTCGGGACAAGCATGCTGTATTCCATTCATATCTCCATCCAAAAACTCTCTCTCATTGCTCTCAAACTTTTCCATGCATGCTTCCACATTTGCCTAGAACTCTTCTTTCACTCTTCTTGCACCATCTTGTGACAGCGCATACACGCACACAATTGCCCACATTTTTAGTCCTACTTTCAATCTTACCTTCACAATCCTTGAACCAACTGATCCATATTCTTATATTCTCCTTCCACCTATTGCACACAACCATACTCCCTCTTTTGCCCTCTTATTCTCATTTTCTCCCACACATAATCCCATGCATACTCCCACCCTCACACCAACACCATCTAGTCTCAGTTAATCCACATATGTCCACTTTTGCACCCTAAAGCACCTGGACAATCTCTCTCTCTCTCTTTCCCCTCATCATCCGCATCCCTTACATTCCATGCAGCAATCTGAACCAAGTCCTTTGTCTGGTCCTTGGCTGTCACCTGTTTGTCCATCCTGGTCCAAGGTTTCTTGTTTGTATTTTTAGTTAGTTGTTTTCTGGGGCGGGGCACTAACCCTCTCCCAACCTAACTGCTGACACGTAGAGAACATATGTTGGTTGGTTATAAGGTTACCACCCAGTGTATTAAATGATTTCCTGGATTGCAGGAATCATTTGGCTTGCCCTGAAACAAAGTACCACTACACTGAATGGGTAGACGACAGGCGCCCCTAATGACCAAAGAATATCATATTTTTTTCAAAAGCATTGCTTTTGATCAGTCTGTCATTATCACAGTCATTATGATGGCAAACTGAACAACAGGCTAACCATATCATTAAGTCTGTTTTGTTGTTCTGCTGGTACTGGAATTCAATTATTCATCCTACAACATTGTTTGACAAGCTGAGTTTTAAAATCAGTGATGGCAGCACTGATGTTTTCAGTGCCTGCTCAATGTTTTGCAAGTAAATGATGAGATGAAATGGCATCATAGTCCAAGACCTACCTGCAATCAGCAACTGGCAAATGTGAGGAAAGCATTAAGGCAACAATGAGAACCTATTTTACCTATTAAAAAAAAAAAAAAAAAAAAAAAAAAAGCACCTGTGTGAGGGCAGCCAGGGGACACCGATCAACAGGGACAGGGACCCTACACGAGTCTCCAGCTTCAATGAGTATGTGCTTCGTGGGGGTATAGTGGAGGTCCATTTCATGTGGTGCTGAATTTAGGAGGTCTAACACCACATAACACTGGTGAGGCAACTCTGCTGGCAACACATCCCATCGTGTCACAAGTAGAGACGGTGTTACTTCCACACTGACAGTCATCTGGGCACATCGGCAGTAATCTGAACCAAGTCCACATCCCCCGGAGTATTTCACCTGCAAGATGGTCTCAAGGCTCCTCCCAGTGCAGCCTGACATAATGCAAAACATCATACAATTACTGTTATGGTCACATGATCAAAATTACAATCTTACATACACCAGCAATATCATTAATCCATAAAATAAACACTTTAAATATGGTAAATGGAGATCTACATCATGGATTCTCTGGTGACATGAAACCATGGAAAATGAAGGTCCAGTATCAATCTTCCCCCTCTTGTACTGCATATGCTACAAAGTTCCTAACACATAAAGTAGTGGGTGCATGACTTAAAACTTCCACAGATTTGATATACCGTATACAGCAATAAATAAATAAAAAAATAAAAAAAGCAAAAGCCATGTTTTTCATCAAGTAAACAACAAAAATATATGAATGACCCACAATCTATTTATCTGCCAGCAGCCAGGATGTGGTAGAAGTTGGGGAAGGCTTGTCTGGCACCACTGGTCCAGAGTGCAGACAACAGAAGAAAGTGACTTCATTTACTGTTCATATCCAACAGCAGCCTTAAGCCTTGGAAATGCTTCTAAAATCATCACCACACTCTTCTCTCGATTTCCCACTACTAAATGGGGTGGATACTCTCTGGAAATGGGAGTAGATGTACTGTATATAGTTGACCCTCACTTTACTGAATCCCAATATAAAAGAATTTTAGATTTATTGAAAGCCTCTGAACCCAGTGAACTTTTTTCAGCTATGCCAAACTAGAGTTGATAAATGGACCATATCATTTGGCCCCTCTGAACTGCTGGCAATGCATGGGGTGACACAACACAGCTGCCAATGCTATGGTTTCTCTCACCCAATTTGGTCAAGCTGGAGATCTGCTGGCAGAATGAAATGATGAGCTGGGCTATTTTAGGGCTACTTCTGGTAAAAATGGATGATATCAGAGTCTGTGGACATTCTGTACCGTATGACATATGGAGTCTAGCCACATCTTTTGTTGTGTTCAGACTATCTCATCATGTCTCACGTCTCTCAACTTCACTAGGTGTGTTCTACTGTAAAAAGGGCTTCTAGTAAGGAATCTTCCACCACTTCTTCTACTGGGAAAGCCACAAAGAGGAATTTTTCCATTGCTGAGAAGCTTGAGGTGAATGAGGCTGACAAGAAAGTCATGACCAGTGACGATGAGTGAAAGTTCATTCAGTGTACAGCCTCCAAGATGAAAGGCAGTGTAAGCAGGGTATAGTCATCAATACAGGTACAGTGGACAATACCTGTGTTTCCTATCCTTATTACTCCAACCTGGACTGAAACTGCCCTCACCCCATCGTGACTCCTAAGTTGTAATAAGAATATACAGTACTGGTATACACTAGTGGTAAGTCTGTACTAGTCATGAAAAAGTGCTAGCACAAGGATGTGAAATAAGCTGCAAAAGGGCAAAAATATGGGCCGAATTAGTATAAAATGGGTATTTAGTTTTCATTTACAACACTAGAATACTGTAGTTATATATTTTTAATCACATATTTGAATCCCCACCTGGGGAGGGGGGGGAACATTGGATTAGAGAAGGTCTACTTGTAGTAAAAGTCCAATTATTCGGCAGCTGTTGTTTGCAGATGATACTGTGTTGTTGAGTGAAGACGAAGGGGAGCTGCAAGGCTTGGTGGATGAGTTTGAGAGAGTGTGTAAGAAATGGAATTTAAAGGTGAATGTAGGGAAGAGTAAAGTGATGGTCTTTGAGAGAAGTGAAGTTAGTGAATGTACAGCGAGGTTGGATGGTGAGGAATTGGAAAATGTGAGTATGTTTAAGTACTTGGGTAGTGTGATGAGTAAGGATGGAGGTTTGGAGGGTGAAGTGCTTGAAAGGGTACAGCAGGGAAGCAAGGTTGCTGGTTCTTTGAAAGCAGTGATAAGAAACAGGGAAGTGAGCATGGAAGTGAAAAAGTTACTACATGACAGTATTGTGATACCAACTCAAACGTACGGAAGTGAAGCTTGGACATTGTTGGAAGGACACAAGTCAAGAGTGAGAGCAGTGGAAATGAGTTATTTAAGAGGAGCCTGTGGAGTCACGTGGAGAGACAGGCTGACGAATGAGGATATAAAGGAGCGTTGTGGTGTTGATGTGGATGTGATAGGAAGCGTTATGAGGAACACATTGAGGTGGTTTGGCCATGTGGAGAGGATGGAGGGTGAAAGACTGACGAAGAGAGTGTATGTGAGTGAGGTGGAGGGGGGAAGAGGGAGGGGGAGGCCGAGGATGAGATGGAGGGATGGGGTGGAGAGGTATATGAGAGAGGGAGGTGTGAGTTGGGAGCAGGGCAGTGAAATGGCGGGGGACAGGGCGACTTGGAGGCGATTTGTTTGTGGCCACCCCAAATGGGATTGAGGCGTCTGGCAATATATAGATAGATAGATAGATTATTCAGTTGATCCGATATTTTGGCAGTTTTGAAAAATAGTCCCACTTACAAAAGTCTTTGATTGTTCGGCAGATGTTCCGAATCATCTCAGCAGTCCAGGAAGTGTTATCTGTGACTTGTAGGCCTACTGTGTCATTATACTTGTATATGTTCACTAATTTCTATATTTCTGAAATTCAGGTATAGTACTGTATTGATTACAGCATTGTACAATATCGTAGTGTACAGTACCCCCCCCCCTCCCAAATTAGCCAGGGTTACCATACGTTCCAAATCCTCTCCCCAATTCTTGAAACTCGTTGATTCTTGATGCCTTCCTGAAAATGGCACTTACCAGTAAGGTAATTGCGTAGCCTATGAACCACTGATACTGAAATGTATTACCTATAAATAAACGTTTCTTGTTAACTCAGTTTCCTCATTGTTTTTAGCTGTTCGGCTGTGACAACTCTCGTTTGATTCGCCAGTTTATGGCAGAAGGGACTGTCCTAAGTGTTTAACTAAATCTAACCTAATCTAGTTTAACTGTACCTAATAATTCAACCAAACCTAACCTAACCTTAAGTTGGGAAATTGGGAAACGAAAACTATCTTTCAGTACGCAGAGTACATTTCTTCCATTGCACTGGAAACAAATAATCGTAGGTATGGCTTAACGGCTTAACCCCTCAATGGTCGTGGGTTCAGAAATTTGTGTGCACCCCTGACTGGGCCCCAGAACAAGTTTTTAAGAGATCTAAGATCAATTTATTTTTCTTAATGACGTGAAGAGAATCGTCTGGTGCACCTAATAATGTGTTTTTTAGCTACCTAAACTCCTCCTATGATTCATCTTGATTCATTGATGAATTCATAAAGTTGTGGTGCATGTGCCATATGGGTGAAAATGTCTAAGATTAAGCGACCACCCCGGTGCGTGGGATGGTAGAGTCTTGTAAACATACCAGTGACCTTTGTTCCCTTCCCATAATTGTTCACAGTTTTCTGTAGCTCGCACTAACTCAAGGTCACTGACACTGGTACTGTAAGGGGTTGTTCAACGCTGGGGGTTATTAAGGGGTTAATGGAATATACTACTGTTTGCTTCAGTACTCTCTCTTTCACATACACACAAAAACGAACAAAAGAATGCACTAAATACTGTATATGTTTAACTTTCAGCAGAAAGACCTTACCAATTCAATTCATATTCCTCCAGTTTATTTTCTGTATTTTTTTGACTATTTTTATAGGAAGAAATCACTCATTATTGAAGTCATTAATTATGAGTTCAGCAATTATAGGGTTCCACTGTATACAGTACTCACTTCAAACATATTTGTACAGGTATACCCCCAATTTAACAATGCAATTGGTTAAGTAAAAACCCAACATTAGGCAGGGTATTGTATCTTGGGGTAGATTTAACATGTAAATTAAAGGAATGTATTTTTGACCTTGGGTTTCCCCCTCAACCAAGTCTTAAACCCACCTAAATGAGTCCAAAAACAAGTTTAAAGTCAATCTAAATGGCTTAACAGCTGTAAATGAAGCTAACCTAAGCCTAACACCTCTAAATAACTCACTAAAACCAACAAATAAAATCTGAAAGTTGTCAAATATGTCAGAAAAACATCAAGCCTAGTAAAATGTACCCCAAAATGACAATGTTCATCCCACCTATGGCTAAAACACATTAATCTATGTCTAAAAACAGTTTTAAAATCAACCTAAACACACAATTTTAGTAAAAAATATAATCAAAATAAGTAAAAAAATAAAAACCCATTGTTAAACTGGGGTTTGGCCATGATTAGGCGAGGTATGGTGGTATTTCTACCCCCATTGTTATGTCGGGGTATCGCATCTAGGGGTATCATATATCGAGGTACATTCATCCATCCATCATCCAATCCTACATTGCCCCATGAGGAGCATAGGAGCCCGGAGCTAGGCAGTTGGTCCTGACATTTAAGATGAGAGTGACCAGCCTCACTCATCCCTGAGTGGCATCCCCGTAATAATATAAATAGCGATGACAGTGCTCACCAATATATGTAAGTACTGAGTGGGTAGGTAATATTCCATATCATCTCGGCAGTCCAGTAAGCATTATCTGTGACTTGTGGGCCTACTGTGTCATTACACTTGTATATGTTCACTAATTTCTATATTTTTCAGATTTAGGTACAGTATTGTACTGATTACGGTACAGTACTGTACAATATCATACAGTATACAGTACTCTCTCCAAACACTTTGGTAATAATATTAGTATTGACGACAGGTTCACCAATACATACAGTACTGAATTGGTAGATTTTTCGATTATTCGGCAAATTCAATTACTCGGCAACAGCCCAGTGCCGAAGATGCTGAATAATTGAATTTTTCCTGTATGTAAAATGAGGGAACTATCAACAGTTCCCAAAGAAGTATGACACACATGCTTACTCATCACTAAAGCATCTGAAATTCTTTATTCCACCCTATATGCAACTCATCCACATATTTATTTACTTTTTCTTTGCCATATACTTAACCCCCTAAAGACGGGTGTCTGCATCTTGTGATAGATGCTGAGGACGGGAATAATCGGCCAAATGTAAACAAACTTTTAAACCTTTGTAAAGACATAATGAGTAATGCTAGAGTAAAAAATGAGGTACCACTGGAGAGCACTTACCTGGTCTTCCATGACATGGCATTGCAGACTATGCGAACTTTCACTGGACAGGCAGTGGTTTTAGAAGGAGGTGTACTAAAATCATGCTTTTTCACACCCACAACTGCTACCCGGAGCGTCCCACACTCTGATCTTCACATTATAATTACTAGTCAATATTGCACATACTATAAATATTCACTGGGAGATCGCTGCAATAGTTATATGACACTATATTGGCACTGCAATACTCGTACCAAACTTGCAATGAAATATATTTTCAAAACCATTTTAAAACACTATTTTCCAATAAACTGGACACTCCACAGTATAATAATAATGATGATGTTAACACAAATCATGTCACTGTCACGTCATTGTTTCTGCAATGTATTCATTACACAGAGGCACTTATGAAGACTAATGTTTCAAGGTAGGTATATATAAAAATATAATTTTTCTAATGCTGATCCACATCACTGTTGCATCATTGTTACCGCAATACATACTGGGGAGGGTTTGTCTGTGTCATCCTACTCCTCCACAAAGCATGAGATGCTGCCTCAATGCCTGAGCTACTTTGAAAAATGGCGGGACTGCATATGCGGACAACTGTCTCTTCGCCACTATAGTGTTCCTCCTCGTAACATAGGGTTTGGGTGGAGTCACCCCCTCCCTACACTATTGCCATGTTTCCTAACCCTACGATGTATAACGCCTGTGGTTTGTGTAGTAGGAATGATACATAAACATAACTCATACTAATATAACTGTAATGAAAGTGCTGACATGTATCAAGGAAGAATAAAACTATTCTGCATACTATATTATTCGATAATAGAGAAACGTGGCATAAAAATTTGGCAGTGTTGCTCTAAAAATATTCTAATTATTATTTACTTCCCCAACACTTCTAACATTGCTAATTAATTTAGCAAGTATAATTGCAAGAAAATTTGAAGGGATAAAAGTGGGAAGAGGCGATCCTTTCATAATTAAAATAAATATATCAAACAGCTCTGGGGTGGCAGCACTCACGCGACACGTGTTTGTGTGTACGCTGTGGGAGGTCACCAACCCCCTACAGGATTTAGGCCTATTGGGGAAACCTCTATAAAAAAAACGCGCCGTGACTTTTACCTCAAGGGTGGTGCGGAAATAAAGTCAAAATTATAATCCATACATAAAAATGGAAGTAAAAAACCATGGATGACACATAACAAAATCTAGCGAGAGAGAGAGAGAGAGAGAGAGAGAGAGAAATAATAATAATAATAATAAAACTTCATTTCCACTAAACAGTGGGTATTCTTATACATTATACAGTAGTACAGCATACAGTATGAAAGTTCTATACACAATATAATACAAGTTGATACATATGGTGGAGAATAGTGACAGAGAGGTAAATGGTTTAAAAGGTGTGGGGACACTTAGGTTAAAAATAGATCAATTAAGGGATTTAGGAACGAAGGCAGTGGGAAGGATTAAGACAGATGGGATTGTAAGATTAGGGAGTTTGAGCAATAGGGTAGAATGTATGCTCTCAATAAAAGTATAGCAATTATCAACGGCTAATTATTATACAGGTGTTGATGGTGGGGGTCTATATTTATAGGAGGTGTTGGTGGTGGAGGTATAGCGGGTGTTGTTGATGGGGGTGTTGTTGGGGGTAGGGGTATAGGGGGTGTTGGTGGCAGGGGTATAGGGGGTATTAGAAAAACGGAGATCACAAGAGGGAAACAGTGTCAAGGTCATCGCTGATGGAGAGGTCAGCTCGGAAACGTGGCAACAGTGCAGGGAGGGGGTGACTCCACCAAAACCCTACGTTTCGATCTGTCAGACTATAGTATTCTTAGACTGCATATGTGGACATCCATCTCTTCAGGGTAAATTACTGTGAGATATTTATCAGCAATTCCATACACTTTTTCAAATTTTTCAAAAGCAGAAGGACAGTTGAATATGGGAAATGAATGATCATGAAGGCAATACTGTATACGGAAATGAGGAAGCAAAAGAAATGACAAAGGTAGATATGGGTGAACAATGCTATGTACTGTATGGAGATAAAAAGGATAAAGCTTAGTTTATTTTGGTACTAATTTTTTACATACTATGGAACAGAATGATTCTATCCCAAATGCAACTGTGGTCTTTAAAAAAAAAAAAAAAAAAAAAAAAAAAAAAAAAAAAGTGGATGTGCGACCCAATTCACGAGACACTCTACTTACAGTTTTGCTAAATTTATCCTTTCCTAATCCCATGTCTGGATCCTACCTACCCCAATTATTTGTGGGAAAATGGGCTATGATAGGTGATGGTAATATTTCATAGAATAATCTGGCTGATGCTGTATTGTATTTATCTTATACTCTGTTCTTGCTTGAACTAATGTAGAGGAAAAGCAATGAATATTTTTTTTACCTATACCTTTTTATTTATTTATTTTTTAACCCATTAGCTGCTCATGATGGATTTTTTTTAGGTGTCTGTGGTGCTCAGACATAGGGGTAAAATTGAAATTTCCCAAAGGCCAAATTTTGTCTTAGGAATTGAGAGAATACATGCCAAAGTATATAGTAATGAAATATTAGCTCAATATTTACCTTGGTAAAGCCATGGAAGAACATCGAAGTGTCTGATATCCTATTGGATTGTATGGTTTCGGTTTTGAAGGCTCCAACATGCTTGCATGCGTCGGCCTTGGTCACTGTGGCGCCATATTCGAAATGCACCGGCACAGCCAGGGCTGTATTGAGCAGTCGTACTCAGAATAGCCCAGGCTGTATAGAGCAGTTAACGGATTAAATAATAATCTGGTGTATCTTGGACAACCAAATTTTACATCAAGTCTGGTGTCCACGTCTCATCATCATCATCATCATCTGGATCTCCTTTCCCACCCTAGGGCAGGGTGAGGAGTAGCAATGTCCAGATGGCACAAATTTGCCCAATCCAATGGGCCACACTTCCATTCACTCATCAATCAAGCCCACAGAATCCAGGCTCTATTGGATACGCCAAAAACATTCACCACGTTCTGTAGTGTCACATACGAGGTGTGTTCAAAATGTATCCGACCTTTGTTCATAAAAAATACTCGTATCCAGACACAATAAACTTACACTAATCTCCTTCAAAGTAGTCCCTTTGGGCTGCCACACACTTCTCCCAACGGTTCTGCCACTGTCGGAAACAGCGCTGGAACGCCTCTTTTGGGATGGCACACAGCAGGTCTGTCGCATTCCGCATGATTTCTTCTCTGGACTGAAATCTGGTCCCTTTGAGGGGCATTTTCAGCTTGGGGAAAAGCCAGAAGTCACATGGAGCCATGTCGGGAGAGTAGGGAGCCTGACGAAGCACAGGTGTGTTGTGTTTAGCCAGGAAACTCTGTATCAAATGTGAAGAATGGGCGGGTGAGTTATCGTGATGGAGCTGCCAATTCCCCGCTCCCCACAGGTCTGGCCGTTTGCGTAGCACAGCGTCACGAAGGCGATGCAGAACCTCTTGGTAATACTCCTTGGTGATGCTTATGCCGTGTGGTGCGTACTCGTGATGAACCACGCCACTGGAGTCGAAGAAGACGGTCAGCATGACTTTGACATTGCTGCAGACCTGCCTTGCTTTTTTGGCCTCGGGGATGTTGGATGCTTCCATTGTGATGACTGCAACTTGGTTTCTGGGTCGTACCCATAAACCCAGGAATCATCGCCAGTGATCACTGTGCTGAGGAAGTTGGGATCGCTGTTCACAGTCTCCAGCATGTCCTGTGCGATCTCCAAACGGAGTTCTGCTCAATCGTTAGCAGCTTTGGTACGAACTTTGCTGAGATTCTCCTGAAGCCCAAATCCTCCTTCATAATGGAATGAACGGATCCAATGCTGACGCCCACCTCGTCTGCAAGGACTCTGATTGTGATTCGACGATCCTGCATCACCAGGGTCCTCAATTGGTCAATGACGATTTCATTTCGGAATGTTGAGGGCCTACCAGAACGTGCTTCACTCTCCACTGATGTGCGGCCATCTTTGAAGCGGTTGTACCACTCCTTTATCTGTGTGTTGCCCACTGCTTCGTCCCCGAAGACCTGTTGAATCTTGCGGATTGTTTCCACTTGGGAATCCCCAAGCTTTACACAAAATTTGATGCAGTAGCGTTGTTCAAGTTTTTCCGTCATTTTGTCAAAAAAGAAAATCCGACGGCGCTCACACTTCCTCACTCATCGGCGGTCTGCCGTCGAATGACAGCTTCTGCTGGTGGGAAAAAATTCACACATGCGCATTAGGATCGCCTACATATGTGCACCAAACCACACCTCCCTAGCTTCATTTGTTTACGCACGAAAAATTAAGGTCGGATACTTTTTGAACACACCTCGTACATGTATCCGATTGAGTCAATCCGGATGCTGCCACGTTAAAAAGGGGTGCTAAATCCCTGATCATGCACTTCTCCTCACAACATTCATCCAGGCACCTCAATCTCTTGTCAGTTCCCTAGCCTAGCCGACTTCCAAACCTCTCTTCCTCACACACTCATCCACCATATCTCTCCACCTTCTTCTTGGCCTACCCTGCTTCCTCCCTCGTTCAAATTCACTCAGATATATCTTTTTCACCACTCTATTATTATCCATTCTCTCCACAAGATCATACCATCTCAGTACACTCTCTTCGATTCTCGTGTCCACCGACTTCCTCACTCCGCATCTTTCACGAATCACATTATTTCGTATCCTATCCACCCTCTGTACTCCACATACATTCCTCAGCAGCCCCATCTCCACTGCTCTTACTCTTGACTTCATTTTCATGCCACACCATAGTATCACATCCATTTGTTAACGTTGGCACTAACACTCCCTCACGTAAGCATTGCGCAGCTGCAACACGAAAGCCTCTGTTTCTTATCAAGGCCTTCATTGCACCAGCTACTACTTTTCTTCCTTGTGTCACTCTACTTTCAACTTCTTTTGCACATTTTCCTCTCTTTTCTATCACTTTACCAAGGTATTTGAACTCTCTCACCAATTCCGGTCTCTCTCCATTCACTGTAACATTGCACTGGGAGTCACCTTCACTCTCAATAACCATCACTTTACTCTTTTCTGCATTTACTCTCAAGGCACAACACTCACAGACATCTACCAAACTCTGCACTAGCCTACCAAGTTCTTGTCCGGTACTTGCAAGCAGTACTGCATCATCAGTATACAACAAATTTAAGATATTTCATCCATCACCATTCATTACCAATGCCATCCCTCTCTCCATTTCTCGTGTTTTTATTTCTCTCATCACCCCATCCGTATATATAGTGAACAACCATGGGGACATCACACAACCTTGTCACACGCCCACTCCGACTGTGAACCATTCATTTAGATGCCCATTAACCCTTACACATGCTTCACTACTATCATAAAAACTCTTGACGGCACCTAGCAGCTTACTAACTACACTGTACATGCGCAAAACTTTCCACAATCCTTCTCTGTCCACTTTGTTGTATGCTTTTCCCTAATCCATTAATGCCATAAACACCTTATGGTCCTTCTCATAAGCCTTCTCTGCTATGTCTCACTGCAAATATCTGACCCACACATCCTCTGCCACTCCTAAAGCCACCCTGTTCATCACTCACTAGGACTTCTGATATCTCTCTTACTTTCTCTATAATAATGTTTCCATATACCTTCCCTACCACACTCGATAAACTTATGCCACGATAATTCTTGCACTCACTTCCCTCACCTTTATTTCTGTACAGGGGTACAATTACAGCCTTTTTCCACTCTGCAGGTAGTTTCACTCATCCATGCCTTCTTACATAGCTCAAACAAGCACTTCATTCCACTCTCTCCACTACACTTAATCATTTCTGCATACGCCTCATCAACCCCAGCTGCTTTCCCATTTTTCAGCCGCTTCACAAAACTCTTCACCTGTGCGAGAATCATGTCTCCTGGCACTGCATTCCTTCTCTGCATACCCCCCTAACTAATCATGTTTACAGCTTCTCTGCTCTCTCTATTTCCATTCATCAGGCTTTCAAAATATTCTCTCCATCTGGTCCTTACTTCATCCGCATGGGTTAATAATGTACCACCTACATCCTTCACATTATCACATTTCTTGCCGCTTTCACTTCTACAATTCCGCACCTCTTTCCAGAATAACTTCCTATTTTCAGAGTAGTTCCCATTCATTTTTCTTCCAAGATCATCATTTACCTCCTTCATTTTCCTCTTCACTAGTTTCTTTACATGCATCTTGCTCTCATGTCTTATTTGTACAAATATTTTCTGTGTCCAGCCTACCTCTCTTCTATCATACATTACATGTATGATTGCAAACAATATAAAACCAGATCACAGCAATACCTGGAGTGTTGACAGTGGTACGTGTTCTTAGACTGGAGGGTGCCTGGGTGGACGTAGAAGAGCCTGACCGTGCACTGGAGCCAGAACGAGAGGATAGCAACGAGGCTGATGAGTCAGTACGACGTGCACGGGTGCCACGGGTGCTGGATGTGCCACCCGACTGTCTTGATGGCAAGGAGGAAGGACCACCAGACACTAGTGAAGGTGGTTCACTACCAGACAGCAGGCTAGTTGTGTCTAGTGATTCATCAGCACGCCCAGGACAAAGGAAGTCAGATGCAGCATAAACATACAGTGTAAGCGAGGCTCGACCACCAGGTGGGATGGGTAATTGGGCCTCAATGTTTTCACGGCTGTACTGAAACACCTGTAATACAAATTATTACCTATGGAGAACTTGAAAATCCAGTGCATTATACCAGGCACCATGATTACTAATGATAATTATATAACAAGTCTCAAGACATGTGAAAACAGACATGATGGCCTAATAATGTGCACCAACTCTATAATCACTACCTGTTCAGTGTAATATAAAGTCAGGAAAGTTAATATCAAAACCATATAGTTTTTGAGAAAACTGCAATCAAAGGATTATTCCCATAATAATGATTCAGCCTTTAATATGGAACATTATTTTTGAGCTTCATTTTTCTAAATGAGGACTTTCCTTTGATGATATTTTCAAAACCATCTAATGATTTTACAACACTGGCCTGGCAGAACTGATGAAGCAGGTCACTCACAGGTGATTAATACCCTGATCTCAAAAACCGTACAATTGCACAATGGCTTTTCAGTAATTTAGAAATGCAATACTGAAAGACAATACTTTCCACACCTGGTTGAGTAGTTCCTTGTCCAACTTGGAGTTCAATGAAATGTCCACTTCTTCTACTGGCTGTGAGGAAACATTGTGGAGGACAACAGAGACCTCACGTGTCTCCCCTGCAGACATGGCCAGATGCAGTCCTCCACACTCTTCGCCAACTATCCTTTCACCTCCTCCACCACCACTGCTACTCTCACCAGTTAGGATCTGTCATACAAAATTACGTTATAATAGATCTGGAAAAAGCATATGACAAAGTAGACAAAGAGGGACTGTGGAAGGTTTTGTGCATGTACAGTGTACATGGTAAGCTGTTTGGTGCTGTCACAAGATTTTATGATGGTAGCGAGGCATGTGTCAGGATAAATGGGCATCTGAGTGATTGGTTTACGATCAATGAGGATGTGGGACAAGGTTGTGCGATGTCCCCACGGTTGTTCAATATACATATGGATGGGGTGATGACAGAGGGATGGCATTGGTAATGAATGGTGATGGATGGAATACTCAAATTTGTTGTATGCTGATGATGCAGTGCTACTTGCAAATACCAGACAAGAGCTTGGTAGACTAGTGCAAAGTTTGGTAGATGTCTGTGAGTGTCGTGCCATGAGAGTAAATGTAGAAAAGAGTAAAGTGATGGTTGCTGAGAGAGAAAGTGACTCCCAGTGAGACGTTATAGTAAATGGAGAGAGACTAGAATTGGTGAGAGAGTTAAATACCTTGGTACAGTGACAGAAAAGAGAGGAAAATGTGCAAATGAAGGGGAAAGTAGAGTGACATAAGGATGGAAAGTAGCTGGTGCTATGAAAGCCTTGATAAAAAACAGAGGCTTGAGTGTTGCAGCTGCACAATGCTTATGTGAAGGAGTGTTAGTGCCAACTTTAACATATGGATGTGAGACAATGGTGTGGCATGAAAATGAATAGTCAAAAGTAACAGCAGTGGAGATGTGACTGCTGAGGAACGTATGTGGAGTACAGAGTGTGGATTGGATACGGAATAATGTAATTCGTGAAAGATACGGAGTGAGGAAGTCTGTGGAGAAAAGAATCAAAGTGACTGTACTGAGATGGTTTGGTCATGTGGAGGGAATGGATGACAACAGGGTGGTGAAAAAGGTATAACTGAGCAAATTTGAAGGACGGAGGAGGCAAAGTAGGCTAAGAAGAAGTGGAGAGATATGGTGGATGAATGTGTGTGGAAGAGAGATATGGAAGTTGGTGAGACTAAGGGACTGACAGGAGACTGAGCTGGCTGGATGAATTTTGTGCGGAGAAGCACATAACCAGGGATTTGGCACCCCTTTTAACGTGACAAAGTTCGGACTGACTCTATCTGATAGGTAGGTATATGTGAAGCTCCAGATTCCCCCCCCCCCCCCATCTGATGGAGCCAGGATTCTGTGGGCTTGAATGATGAAAGAATGGAAACATGACCCATTGAACTGGGCAAACTTTAATTGTCTGGACGTTGCTACTCCTCACCCTGCCCTAGGGTGGGAAAGGAGGTCCGGATGATGATGATGATGATGAAGAAAAAGATCCATTTCAAACTAATACTAGATTATTCCGTGCAGGTGAAGGCCATATTCTGGGAGACAGAAGTCTTTGTAGAACCTCCTTATTAATGATTATATACCTCTTGCATGTTAGTCACTTATATTTTGACAAACAGTACTTTGCATCAATAACATACGAATGGATACTGAGGTGTAAAGTGCAAAACAACTAACTAAAGAGAAGGCGTTAAGAAATCTCTATACCCACTTAGAATACAACCCCAGGCAACCCTGACCTTCATAGCTAGGGCACTATAATCCTTTTACCTTAATCTGGACCAGACCTTCATCCTTATGCACCTTAATCACATACTGTACCTCACTGGCAAAATAAGACAATACTGTATCTCTGCATCCCTTCTATAGCACTTCTCTCTGACTAGCATCATTCTCTAGTTTTAATAACTTGTTTCAATTCAGTAATCAAACGGGATATGGTAACTTCAGGCCAAGTGAGAGTAAAAGGGGTATAGGATTTTATTTTTGCTACCACAACAACAGTCTATTCAGCTACGTTACGTACCTTGCCCTTCATGGATTAAGTTACGTGATCAAGAAAATTGTTTATTTGGTCAACTAAATTCTCAACATTCACAGTATCAAACAAATCTGATTACCGAAACAGTAATGCAGTTACATTAGCTTTGCAATAAATATACTGCTACTGAAGGACACACTAGTATTACCCACTTATTCCCTTTAACAAGGTTATAGTCACAAAATTAGGTAAAAACAAACAGAATATCATCGTGGTTGAAAGAACACTGTAGAAATCATGGCAAATTGTAACAAGGCTTGTTTACATCACATGACTCCTAAGTTGCATTCACTGGCATAGGAGACTTAGAAGCAGCATATCCTACAGAATTCCTATTTCTTTATGCTTCTCAGCAAACTCATCTTTTAGTGGAAAGTAGGGTCAGAATGATGCTAATGATGAAGATTATATAGTACCAACTTCTTTATAGTAGTATAACTATCCTTTGAAATATCTATCACTATTTCAGTTAAAAATACATAGGCAATGAGTACTTTAGAGCTTGGTTTAAATTTCAATTCAAAGAAAATTACACAAATATGGCATGGCCTGCTATGTTGCTCAGAATATTAAGAATGTATGGTGCTCTTTTTCCCATCATGGTCATACAATAATTACAATAAATACAGGTGTACTTTATGTTAAGTAAAGTGTGATGAAAACAGTGGCACATTCAACTGACCTGTATTAAAGGAAGAGCAGGTACAACGCTGACAGTGTACTGTGGCGTTCTGAGGTGTGGCATAAATTTGAAGCGACAGTTGCTGGTAACACCCATGACAGTCGAAGAGTACCCCACCACCTGGAGCTCCCCGGGGCTCTGAGGTCGACCTCGTACACGAATTGTCTGTAACTCACTCTCTGCTCGGAGTACCATTGTTGACGTCCATGCCTCAAACTGCACACCTTCCATTATTAACATCTGAGAGTACAGACCATTTGCTAATCAATATCTGAATAATGTGGAGAAGTTCAGTCCGGAATGAGCTTGTGCTTTAATGTCACTGGTGAAGAAAAAAAAAAAAGTTATACACATATCAAAAATAAAAAAACTCTGGGATAACCAACTTTTTATTGTATTACCAACACACATTACTTGGCTAATCATTCACAGGCTGTAATGCCTTAAATTTTAGACTTTTGGACATACAGGATTACTCTGTGGCATGTTTTTTCCTGAGGTCAAACAACATGGAATACAGTACTGTACATCACTGAACGATCACTCTTCCCTCTTATTTTTGGAACACAATAAAAATAAAATGAAATGTACTTACCATGTTGGTCACTTTGAGTTCAAAAGGCATAGGATTCTCAAGATCAAGGCAAACTTCACATACATCTCCCTCCACCCAATCAAAATCTGTAAAAAATGACATGAATAATACACTAATTCCCATCTAGCTCCTCAACTGCCTGGTTAAATACTAAGCATTTGACATGTAAGAAAAGATCTATCTGTCTATCTATCTATATATAAATGTCTATGTTTAGTGGCAGGTGGGGGCACTCACCATCCACTCAATGTAGTGCTGCTCTCGGGTGACTGCCCTTTCCTCTCTTCCTTCTTTCCTTCCTTCCTCTTCTGTCTTTCCTTCCTTCTTTGTTTCCTCTTCCTTCTGTCTATGAATGACTCTACACTAAGTGACAAGCCAAATGCTTTCCTGTACACAACGAAAGTATTTACTACACTGCGTGGTAACCATATAACCAAATTATGGCGCCTGGTGGTTTAGTGGTCAAGTAAGGTGCTCCGATCGGCTTGAGCCAGTGCAGGTTTAGATCCAAGGGATGGTTGGGGTTTGTTGCTCACATAATGCCACTCAGGAATGGGTGAGGCTGGTCACTCTCATCTTAAATGTCAGGACTAACTTGCCTAGCCCCAGGCTCCTACACTCCTCTTGGGGCAACACAGGATTAGATAATGGATGGATAGATGGATATATAAATGTTGAGCCTATCCCCAAACTAATGTGCTTAACCATGTAAATCATGCAGTAGCAATCATTACATCATTATCATCCCCATCATGCTTACCCTGATTCCCACCTAAAAGGTATGGTGTGATAGGATCCAGAGAGAAAGCAGAAATGAAGGAAAGCTATCGCACAGAATATCCAGTGGAATGGTTTACACAATCATTCACATCTTCGAAAATATGGCTCCACCTCACAAGGAAAACTATCTATACACATTCTTCCGTCTTTTTCTTCAAAGATGTACGTAACATACCCGTGGTGGAAAGTAATACCACCAACAGCCAAGTCAAAAATGGAGAAATAATATTTCTTATATGCATTTCTGTACTTAAACGTAGTTCATCGAGGCATTTAAATCTCTTTTTAATTTCTTAGCTTCTTCAACTTTGCTACCTCGCGGTTTCATACACTCATTCACTGTACTCATCCTTCTTCTCAACCATGCTTAAAGTAAAAGGATACAGGAAATTGTATGAGAAGAATGTATGGCTAAACTGCCTGAGATTTTTCTGACATGGTAATCCAATACAAACGTACCTGGGAGCAAGTAAAGTATTGCTGATGATAATACATGTATACATACCAGCTGTGATACGTACCCACTTTGCCTTGATTTTTGCGGTCATTATTACTACTAAGGGATGTGAACGGGGAAAAGATGAAAGGACCAGAATCTTCCTCTGAAGTCTGGGATGCTTTCTTTTCTGCTCTCCTGCCAGATATCGGGGCAACTACACGCACTTTTCTAGAATACAAAAGAAGACCATAACACTGATGCAAAATTAATCTACAGCATATTATTGCTTGATATCAATTCAAGTTAAGAAATCTACCTGGGTCCCACAATATTATGTTATAATATTCAGCATTACTCCCTTCAGTCCAATGACATCTTTATTTTATTATTTTTGCATTTTCCAGATGACTTTATTTGGCTTATGCAGGAGATTCAGACTAAAAGAACACACACAGCACTGATTAAATATTTAGCTAAAGAAAGAGTTCTTGTATTCATATCAATCATATTGGTTATAAAGGCTCCAACACGCTTGCACGCATCGACCTTGAGCACCTAATGGCAGCTCTCCACACAGCTCAATCTCTGGCAAACAAACAGGGAGGTTGCAAGAGACTGCACTGAGTGAAGAGCTGCCATTATGGTAGGTGACCAAGGTCGATACGTGCAAGAAATTGGAGCCTTTGTAAATGATACAAACTATATGAATATGAGAACTCTTTCTTGGCTAAATAGTCAATGGGAAAAATAAAAAAGTTAGAAGTTACAGAACAAGAAAAAAAGGTGTACCTGCAAACAGGTATGTTGAGAAAGTTTACAGGAGGAATAATGATCCCTGTCTCCTGTACAACAAGGGGCGCTGGACCACTGCCACAGCGGGCACTCAGTGACTCCAACATGGTGGCCATCTCCTGCTTCTCACTCTCACTTAGGTGGTCAAGCATGGCACTCACTAAAACAAATCAATACATCACATATTTCCCTATCCTTTAACACTAATATCACTAGTCTTCTGATACCTTTATTGATAACTTTTGGAAACTAGGCAGCGAGCAAGGTCCCAATGTAAAGAATTATCGATAAAACTCCACTGTTATTTCTCAAGATCAAACTTGTTTTCCCTATGATAATCTTTTAGTTGTTTCAATATACATGATGTATCAAAAGTCAGTTCCATAAACTATTTCACAGAAATTACCCAGAAAAGCCTGGTGACGTGTACACAAAGCATTCTGTCCCATCCTGCGTGATGTCCCCACCAGCTCTTGCAGGATCTGTATCTGTAGCGAAGGCCAACCTTGGCTACCATCTGCAATAAAATGAAAACCATCGTTGCCACAATGCTATGTATGTTAGATAAAAAAAATGGACCAATATAAAAGGTTGCTGCATACCCAGTAACTATTTTCCTTTTATTTAGGTCATAAAACTACCTTTGGGATGGAAGCTTGAGCTCAGCATTCCTTATGGGCATACCTAGCATGCTAGTGCATGAAGTGAAGGATTTATCTATTAACCTCACTGAGCTTGTAAAAAAAGCTTTAACTTCTCGTATGTGAAGAGCTGAAGACATTTTATTCTTCATTCTGATGACATCCAAATGGTACTACTCAGCTTTAGTATTACGGCTAAATATCAAATAAATACTTGTACACAAAATCAAATGGTTTACTTAACCCCTAGGGTCCGCAATTCTCCAGCCTCAACTGCCCCCCAGGTCGCAAAAACAGGCCTATTTTTCGACTTTCTCAAAGGTTAAAAGTTTTATGCCCGACTTCTAGAGCTTCAATTTACACACCTGAAAATGCAAACTCACCCTCCTAGACCCAATAGTTACCGAGCTATGGCCCGTCAAATTTTACAATAGTTACCCGTCAAGGCCCCAGCGAGCAAGAAAATACATAGCTCGCACCTGTTTTCTTCGCAAAAATATGTACAAAAATCACCAAAATCAATATTTTTTGGTGTGTACAGATGTTATAAACCATTGCAATGTGTTTAGAAAAAAATAAAATGGTGACAAACCCCCCAAATAAATATAATAAATAGTAAAAATTATCCTCCCCTCCTCTCCTCTCCCCATACCTCCAATCCCCTCCCTCCCCTCCCCTTCCCTCCCCTCCTCTCCCCTCGCCTAACCTCCCCTCCCCTTTCCCCTCCCCTCCCCGCCGAGCTGTCAAATCTAGCTAGGGAAAATGGTCATGAACCCCCCAATAAAAAATATGATAAAGAGTAAAAATTATCCTCCCCTTATCTCCCCTCCCCATACCTCTAGTCCCTTCCCTTCCCTTCCCTTCCCTTCCCTTCCCTTCCCTTCCCTTCCCTCCTCTCTCCTCCCCTCCCCTCCCCCCTCCCCTCCCCTCCGAGCTGTCAAATCTAGCTAGTTTTTGTTTTGTTTCGTTTCAATTTTGAAGGCTCCAACAAGCTGGCATGCGCCGGGATAAAATAAAATGTCTTTTTCAAGTGGGTTTTGAATAAAGACAACTAAAATAACTGTGGTGTGCATACCTGTATGCAAAGACACGAATAAATTACAGGTAATAATTCAAAAACATGCGCCATAATAGCATAAAAAATAGGCAAAATAATCGAGGCCGGGGAGGTGCTAGGGGATAGGGTGGGGGTGGTGGGAGGTGGTAAGGCCAGAGGGGGGGGTGTATGGGAATGGAGGGATAGGAGGAGACCACCATAAGACACAAAGGAAGGGCCCCAGTGGAGTACAGGGACAAGGAGGCAGGATAGGGGGAAAATGCCCTCCCCCCATATGACTGTGGAGGGACATGGGTGGGATCCACATGGGAGGGGGTGGGAGGGGTGGTGGTGGTAGTAAGAACGGTGGGAGGTAAGGTAGTAACAAGGTAGTGGGGTAGAGGGACGTAGCGAGAGGGAGGTGGGGGGTACATCCCCCACTGCCTGGTTACAGGCCTGGGTCCCCCTTCCAGTGTGTCCAACACCTAGTTTTGATTAGTTAGAAGCCATCTACGTCACAGCCGGGGTGGAGCCAGCTGCCACCAGTTTTTTGTGGCTGCTGCACGATTGGTGTTGCTCGTCCTTTTAAGAAATTGCGCAAAAATATCGATCCATGAGCTTAGTACTTTAAGGGTTAATAAAATAAAAATTCCATAATTCAGATACAAAATTAATACTATTTTTAAGGTCAACTACCAGCACTTTTTCCAAACAGCTGTAACTATAACACAGTAAATCTACTTATCTATTGCCAGACGCCTTCATCCTGAAAAAGGTGCCGAAAAACAAAGCGATTCCATGTTGTCCAGTCCCTCACCACTTCATTGCCCTGTTCCTAGCTCGCACACTCTTCTCATATACCTCTCCTCCATCTCATCCTTGGCCTCATCCTCCTTCTCCCCTCCTCCACCTCACTCACATACACTCTCCTCATTAGTTTCTCACTTCCATCCTCTCCACATGGCCAAACCACCTCAATATATTTCTCCTAGTGCTTTCTATCACATCCACATCCATACGACAATGCAACTTTGCTTCCTCATTTGTCAGTCTGTCTCTCCATGTAACTCTGCATGCTCCTCTCAAATAACTCATTTCCACTGCTCTCACTCTTAAATTTGTGTCCTTCCAACAAGGTCCAAGCTTCACTTCCAAACATTAGAGCTGGTATCACCATACTGACACACAGCGACTTTTTTACTTCCACATTCACTTCCATGTTACTTATCACTGCTTTTAAAGAACTAGCAACCTTTCTTCCTTGTTGTACCCTTTCAAGTACTTCACCCTCCAAACTTCCATCCTTACTAATCACACTACTCAAGTACTTAAATGCACTTACATTTTCCACTTCCTCATTATCCAACATCACTGTACATCCAGAAACTTCATTTCTCTCGATGACCACAACTTTGCTCTTCCCAACATTCACCTTTAGATTCCGTTTCTTACACACACTTCCAAACTCATTCACCAAGCCTTGCAGGTCCTCTTCATCTTCACATAACAATACAGTAACACCTGCAAACAACAGTACAGGGAGTTTCCAAACACTGCCCTCCCTTATTAAAGCCACTCCAACATCCACTGCCCTACCTTGTATCTCTTTTATAACCCCATCCAAATACAGACTGAACAACCATGGAGACATGACACATCCCTGTTTCAATCCAACATTCACTCAATTCATTATCCACATGCACTGCTGCCTTAGCACCCTCATACATACTCTCCATGGCATTCAGAAACTTCCTGTTTATTCCATGTATTGCCAATATTTTCCACATTCCTTGCCTATCCACTCTGTCTTGTGTTTTCTCCAAATCCATGAAGGTCAAATATAACTTCTTTCCTTCTCTATTAACTTTCCTACAAAAAAACATAAGAATGAATATCTGAACCATGCAACCTCTTCCCTTCCTAAAACCTCCTGTTATTCACCAACTAATTCCTCTGTTACTTCCCTAACTCTGTCAATAAGTATCCTACCATACACTTTTCCTATTACACTAAGAAGAAAAATGCCCCTATGATTATCATACACTCCTTTTTTTCCCTTTCCTTTGTACACGGGAATAATTATACTTGACTTCCAATCTTCTGGGACTCTATCTTCTAAGGCAGTCTGTACATCTGACCCATTCTACTACTATCTCTCCCCCATGCTTCAATATTTCACCACACACTTCATCAATTCCTGGGGCTTTCCCTATTCTGACTTTCTTCATTGCTTCCACTACTTTCATCCAACTGATTTCTTCCTCTCCTCTCACCTTCCTCTTCCTCCCAGCCATTCCCCAGCCACTTATCCTGACATCACTTCCATTCTCTATGTTTAACAGTTCTCGAAAGTGTTTTCTCCATCTGCTCACTTTTTCTCCCTTCTCCACTAGCAATCTACCATTTTTATCTTTCACTCTCCTACCAACTTCTTTATCACCCTGTCTTACTCTCTTTACCTCTTCCCAGAACATTTTCTAACACTCCCTCCAATTTACACTTAAATTTTTTCCAAATTATACATCCACTCTCTTCTTACTCTCTCTTACTTGTCTTTTTACCTCTCTTTTCCCCTCTACATATAACTTTCTCTTCTGTCCCTCAACTTCCTCCATGCCCCAGCTTCCCATCAACTCACTATATGCTTTCTTCTTTTGTGCCACAGCTTGTTTCACCTCTTCATTCCACCATGATGTTCCTTGCATTGCCTTTCGTCTTCTCTTCACTCCACACACCACCTCACATGCTGCTGCACAGATTTCTCCTGTGAATATCTTGCAAAACACCTTCTACCTCCCCTATCTGCTTCAAATCACATTTACCCAATTGCTCCTCAACTTCTCTCTCATATTCTGCCTTTTTTCCATCCACTTGCAACCTTCCTACCCTCCTTGTATGGACTACTTCTTCCAGTATTACCGTATCCTCTCTGGGCCCTAAAGATTCTGGGGTGTTGGAGGGGTTGAGGTGAATCCACTTACTGGATTTAAACTGTGGTGTGTTAATGCACTGTCTTTTTGACTGGGTTCTTGTATCATTATGCTACCTAGGCTTTAATCCTTTCTTTTTCACTTTTTCTATCTATCTATCTATTGCCAGACGCCTCAATCCCGTTTGGGGTGGCCACAAACAAATCGCCTCCAAGTCGCCCTGTCCCCCGCCATTTCACTCCCCTGCTCCCAACTCACACCCCCCTCTCTCATATACCTCTCCACCCCATCCCTCCATCTCATCCTCGGCCTCCCCCTCCCTCTTCCCCCCTCCACCTCACTCACATACACTCTCTCTGTCAGTCTTTCACCGTCCATCCTCTCCACATGGCCAAACCACCTCAGTGTGTTCCTCATAACGCTTCCTATCACATCCATATCCACACCACAACGCTCCTTTATATCCTCATTCGTCAGCCTGTCTCTCCACGTGACTCCACAGGCTCCTCTTAAATAACTCATTTCCACTGCTCTCACTCTTGACTTGTGTCCTTCCAACAATGTCCAAGCTTCACTTCCGTACGTTAGAGTTGGTATCACAATACTGTCATGTAGTAACTTTTTCATTTCCATGCTCACTTCCCTGTTTCTTATCACTGCTTTCAAAGAACCAGCAACCTTTCTTCCCTGCTGTACCCTTTCATGCACTTCACCCTCCAAACCTCCAACCTTACTCATCACACTACCCAAGTACTTAAACGTACTCACATTTTCCAATTCCTCACCATCCAACCTCGCTGTACATTCACTAACTTCACTTCTCTCAAAGACCATCACTTTACTCTTCCCTACATTCACCTTTAGATTCCGTTTCTTACACACTCCCTCAAACTCATCCACCAAGCCTTGCAGCTCCCCTTCGTCTTCACTCAACAACACAGTATCATCCGCAAACAACAGTACAGGGAGTTTCCAAACACTATCCTCTCTCACCAGGACCACTCCAACATCCACTACCCTACCTTGTACCTCTTTTATTACCCCATCCATGTACAGATTGAACAACCATGGTGACATGACACATCCCTGTTTCAAACCAATTTTCAAAGAGAAAAATTCACTTAGTTCACCATCCACACGCACTGCAGCCTTCGCACCATCGTACATACTCTTCACAGCATTCAGCAACTTCCCATCTACTCCATATATTCTTAACACTTTCCACAATCCTTGTCTATCCACCCTGTCATATGCTTTCTCCAAATCCATGAAAGCCGCATACAACTTCTTTCCCTTCTCTAGAAACTTTTCCACTAAAGATCTAAGAATGCATATCTGATCTACACAGTAGGATAGAAGTTGTGGAAGCAATGAAGAAAGTTAAATCGGGGAAAGCCCCAGGAATTGATGGAGTGTTTGGTGAAATGCTAAAGCATGGGGGAGAGATAGTAGTAGAATGGATGTGGAAGATGTGCAGATTGGCCTGGGAGGAAGGTAGAGTCCCGGAGGATTGGAAGTCAGGTATAATTATTCCCTTGTACAAAGGAAAAGGGGAAAAAGAAGTGTGTGGTAATCATAGGGGCATTTGTCTTCTTAGTATAATAGGAAAAGTGTATGGTAGGATACTTATAGACAGAGTTAGAGAAAGAACAGAGAAATTTTCACTTTTTAAAAGCCCATTTTTGCTATTTCCAGATGATTTTATTCAATTCCAGGAAGAGCCTCTAGAGGTGATGAGGTTAACGATATATCTAACTCCACAACTTTTAAAATGCTCTATGAAGTTGAATAAAAGTCTATGAAAGCAACACAAATAATATTAAGAAGTATGACATTGGGCTGAAGGGGAAAACTATTCATTTTACTCTACAAAAGGTACACACCCTTTCTAAACTGGAGAGGATCAAGGCATATCTTATAGCCTTCTAAGGTCTGGAGAAGAAGACGGTAACACTGCCCCCAATCCAACTGCTGCTCTTTAGGTGCAACGCATCTCATAGCTGCCACCCGTCGGAAGAATGAGGCTTTCCGATGAAACCCTATCTGGTGGTACAGATCTGCTAGGGCATTGAATCGGGTGATCTGAAAGCATCAAGTAAGACTGGATTACTCTCAGCAAGGTGGAGAGGCGAGAAATCAGAAATCTGAGTGGACAAATGAGAAGTCAGAATTATGAGATGTGAAGAAAATTATAACCCAGTCGGTGATTCACCATGATACTATGACAGTCTGCAGTCAATTCGGTTACCTCATCACTGGTAACTGCACCCCCTCTCAAAAGACCAAACTTTTCCCTCACCTCTACTCTTTCCTCCTACTGGCCACAGCTTCAAGGCAGTCTCATTAGAGCACTGCTTGAGCCTAAACTACCTCCAGTACATACACTACACTCAATCTTTCTTTTCGAATTTGGAATGTGCTGATTCTGTTCCATGGTATCAGCACAGTATGGTACTGTAATTCCTCATTAAATATTGTCCTTTTTAAAAAATCTGTTCTTTTTGTCAGTTAAGTCTTTGAAAATTTCGTACATACTGCCCATTAAAATTTCTAGTGCTTGCTATAAAACTAATTTACCATTTCTATAAAATTTACAGTACCAGTTGTATTAAAAAAAAAAAAAAAAAAATTGTGATATTCTGGAAAACATCCTTGCCTTACAATGAAGACTACCTGTATTAGTACAGATCTTTAATTAATCATCATCATCATCATCATCCAGACCTCCTTTCCCACCCAAGGACAGGGTGAGGAGTAGCAATGTCCAGACAGCCCATATCTGCCCAATCCAATGGGCAATGCTTCCATTCACTCATCATTCAAGCCCCCAGAATCCTGGAATCTTTAATTAAATTTTGAACATTTTCCTATAAATGTGAAACAGTCCTCCCTGGCCTCTTTATCTGCTGAAATAATGATGAATGGTTAAAATGTCTGTATACCTGTATATGAATTAGTAAATCAAAATGCATTAAACTTCTCATGGCTGGGATAACACTAGAGTTTGATTCCTGCCAATGCCACTTGGTTTTATTCAGCTGACAGTGAGTCCTACGATGCTGACTGTGTTAACAATGTCACCAATCACCCTCTTATGGCTGGCCAACTCTTGCATCATATTTTGACTACAACCTGACAATTTTATTTGGCTTAAAGTAAGTTCTTGCAGCCTGTGAATGTTTATACAATACTGTACAGGATATGATACAAGAAAATGTAATGCTATACCTTTTCTTCATCTGACAGCTGGAGGTTGATGAACACCACATTGGAAAGAAACTCAGCAGCCATCAGGTAGCGTTTCTGTTCAATTAGCACATGTACTGCCTTGATGCTAGCTTCTGTCTCCACCACACCTGCATTGCGGTACTGCAAGAAAATTCATTTATGCCACTTTAACTTCCTATGATTATTGTATGCTTTACTTTAAACAGCAGAAAGACCTCATCAATTCAATTCATATTCCTCCAGTTAGTTTTCTTTATTTTTCTGACTACTTTCAGGGTGTAGAATTACCCTTCCCTCCTGAAAAATTTCCCAATTTCCCAGGTCACGTTAGGTTAAATCATTAGGTACAGTTAAGCTAGGTTTGGTCAGGTTTGGTTAAACACTTGGGTTGGGAGTCCCTTCCGCCATTCCTTCGACAAATCAAATTAGTTGTCACAGTGGAATGGCTAAAAACAGCAGGGAAACAGATTCAACAAGAAACGTTTATATACCATTCTGGTAATAATCAGAAAACTATAACAGACTACCAGGAAGAACAAAACTGACTTAGTTGGGTGCTTCTACTGCTTCATGTAAATAATATGTTTACCCTTTGTACTCTGTGTGATTCATGGAGTACAATCACAAACTACATGAACATCAGAATAATTCTCTTATCAATACTCCCTTTATACTGTATACGGAATCCAGTACTAGTTACATCCCTGCCTCCACCTTCCACCTTTTAACAAGATCACTATACGTACACGGTTAGTAATTACCAGCACCATCAATACTAACATCATAATCCTACTCCCATTAATAAACAAAATTGGTAGGATCCATATATTGAAGGATGGAAAGAACAAAAGTTCTATATCTATATAGAATGGGTAATAAATCAATTTATTCATCATACAACTCTTCAAATATCATGGCTCCACCCCACATACCAATCAATTTTATTTTATTTTATTTTTTTTGGTTAACATTTCACAAATGCCTGTGGGAAAAAAAAAAAAAAAAAAAAAAAAAAAAAAAAAGTTGCATACATACTAACTTCATCCGTGCATTTCAATCTTTTGTCATTTTTTGCTTCAACTTCCATACACCAGCTTCTCAAGCACCTATTATACACTTCCACATCTCTCACCACCCTCAAAATAGGCTCAGGAGAGTCTATGAGGCAACTGGGGTAAAGAGGCTTGTTGAGTAGTGGTTGAGTTATGGATTTTTCACCTTATTTTCTGTGAACAATTTATAGGAATTATTCTTGAACATGGCAATGTTTTGATGGGCTCTGAAAATGTGCCGTGAATTAAATGACTATAAATGCATGACACAAATATGGTGACCCCACTGTATTTAACACTGGAGGTAGCTGCATTAATAAGATGTTATATCAAAAGACAGTAATTTATCTCATTCTCTACACTAACATTATTCTCTTCAATATGAGGTTATCTTTTAATCTGACTGTTATGGCACATGCAACGCAATTTTATGATTCTTCTGTGAATAATAACGAATCACAAGATGGGTTTGGGAAGCTAAAAAACACACTGCTAGGTGTGCCAGACAGTTCTCTTCACATCTTTATAAAAAATAAATTGATGTTAGAACTCTTAAAAAATTGTTACAGGGCCCACCAGGGGTGCAGGCAAAAAATTGAACCCATGGCCATAGAAAGGTTAAGCCGTTAAGCCAAGCCAATGATTGTTTGTTTCTGGTGCAATGGAAGAAACTTACTATACATACTCAAAGATGGATTTATTTCCCAATTTCCCAACTGTAGGTTAGGTTAGGTCTGGCTAAATCATTAGGTATAGTTAAACTAGGTTAAGTTAGGCTTAGTTAAACACTTAGGACAGTCTCTTCTGCTGACAAATCAATCAAGAGTTGTCACAGCCAAACAGCTAAAAACAACAGGGAAACAGATTTAACAAGAAATGTTTTATTGGTATTGCATCACAGTATCAATGGTTCATAGGCTACACAATTATAGTGGTAAATGTCACTTTCAGGAAGGAGTTAATAATTAGTGAATGTCAAGAATTAGACAGCAGGTTTGGGATGTAACGCTTGCTAATTTAGGGGGTTACTGCAATATCTAGAAACCTTTATTATGCATTTTTTATAACTTCCTGTATATGAGTACCAGAGTGAATGTCAGTAAGGTGTTTTTTGGAGGGTTTGGGTGGGATCTCAGGTGAAAAGGGCAACTATGGAAAATATCCAGTCTAGGTTAGTCTTTTATAATGGAAACATATGGGACGTATGATGCGGAAAAATATACTGCGGCTTGTGGCCAGTCAACATAACCCACGTTACAGGAGGCAGCACTGTATATATATATATATACATACACTTGAGTTTTTGCTTCAAATTACAATAAGCCTCCATACATTTTTGCAAGTTTTTCTTTTTACTGTTTGTGTACTAGTCCTGCACCCAAAGGGTAAAGAGAATTAAGTGTGATGCTAACCTTGCTGTAGTGCACAATGGATTCTCTGTACTTGTCCACTATATCATCTGGTGAGAGGCAGTGCTTGCTTGTTTGTCTTGCTACTGCAGGTTCCAAGCCAGTTGGGAGGGAATTGGTGTTGACAGAGCCATTGCGTCCCCGGCCTCCTGCATTGCCTACACTGCCTGCTGTGCCTCCAACTCCAAGGCTGGCATATCGCTGAAGGCCACAGCTGCGCCGTAGGTTGGGATACAACAGAACCACTGATGCAGCACACAAGCCCTCAAAGCAAGCTAAAGGAATATGGTAAAGTATTACTTTCAAAAAAATAAAAATAAATAAATAAAAAGCATAGTTATCAATATTAATACCGTACTGTATATGGATTCAGGGATACAGAGTCCTAGCCATGGGTCCCCATACCCCTTTGGGGAATACTGATAACAATACAGGACTAAAATATCATGTTATTATCTAACTGTATGAAAATATACAACTCTGTTGCCAGTCATCATAAATCCAGGTCATGAAAATACCAAGAGTCTGTCAGGAAGAAAATAAACATTACCTGCAAGCCACAGCCAATCATTACAATTGCGAAGAGTATCAGCTGCATGACTGTAGTGCACAATGGCCTCGGTGGGTAGTCCTGCCTGCAGGGTAAGGTCAGCCAGTTGTTTCCTCAGTCGACCACTACAACGCTTCTTGTTGCTCCGAGAGTCCATGTCGAGACCAATGAAGTCCTGTTTGAATATGATACCATTGTCACAGTAATTAGTTTTCAGTATAATTCAGTACCATACTATATTTAAAAATATTGTAGTACCAGTAACACTGCCAGAAGGCAAAGTCATGGGCTGCTGAACTACCCATTTACTCTGAAGGTCAAACATAATCCAAAACAAGGCGAGAGTGAGGGTGACTTCACAGTGGGATCACAGGGAACACAGTGAAAGGTGATAAACATTACAGGCCTATGATTTTTGTCCACCGAGGGATACAAAATAATGTTTTCAATTGTACTGTACCTGTCTTATATTTAACAAAACTCTCAACACAAAAATACTAAGCTGCAAATGAATTTTTGCAGAAGGTTACATTATGGCTAGTACAATACTGCCAAGCCAGAAAAATAAAATTTGATTTCTATTTATTGAAAATATTAAGCATGCATGGAGGAGAGATAACAGTGGATTGATTACCTTGTCAACTAGGCAGTGGAAGCAAAAGCTCTCTACTCCAAAAGTGTTGCAAGAGGGACTTAATCATATGAAATATGCTGATGTGTGGAATAGTGCCTGTGGGGTTAGCTGAGAATTTTGACAGCTTCAGTGAAGTGGATGTTTGACCTTTTTCACTAAGCAATCAGCTAATTAATCCCCTACCCGTTGGCTTTTCTGTTCTTGTTTATGGATTCTACCCACTCCACTTAAAGTTTGATATGATGACTTAGAATGGATGGCAGAGTTAACAAAATGAGTGAGACTGTCCACGGGAGTGTGATATGACTATGGAAAGGAATGCACGTATGAGAGTGGAAGGATTTCTACACTGTGTTGGTGCTAACTTTAACTTACAGATATTTGAGGACACTTACAATTGTGGGCATCACAAATGATGGTACTGAGTTACCCTAAAAGTGCATGTGCAGTTACCTGGTAAGATAGCATACAAAAGGAAAAATATGAAAACAGTTGAATATGGATACATTGAATGCAAGACAGGTAATAAGAAAGATTAAGAAACAGATGCTAAAGAAGTAAAGCTGATAGCAAAATGAAGACAACAATGAGAAATATGAGGCATAACTCTGTGATCTGGATAGGGAGGACCAAAATAATGGGAGGGTGTTGCAATGAGTGGCATAAGAGTGAAAACAATGATTTGATCTGAGTCACTATGGATGGAGTTCAGGAGTTAAGATTTGGGCAATGGACAGATGGGTATGAGTTATACTGTATAGTAATAATTTTTAACAGTCCAGACTCAAACTGACCTTCCGTTCAAATGGAGCACATAAGAGAGGTGGTTTCTCCAGCTTTTCCTGACTTTTGTCTAAACGTTTTGATTCCAGGACCCAAAAGAGTGAGCTTACAAATTCCTGGAGTTGAGCTTCAATGTTGACAGCATGCTCACCAGTTGGGTAGAACAGTGCTCGTGTTTTAAAGTTGGATGGAGGCTGAAGGGAGAGTCTTGAGTAGTGTGAAGCTGAGGTGCTGATGGAGGACTGGCTTGTGTCTTGGGTTGAGTCTAATGCAGAGTCCCTAGGTGAGTCAATTTTACCATCCTCACAGCAGCCAACTTCACTGGTGCTCTCACTACCAGAGTCTGACCCATTGACATGATTTGTGTCAATTTTAAGGTCAGTTGAACCCTCAGGATGTCCTTGTGGACTGTCTGAGTGGCTGTCTGAGTCTGCAGGCTTTTCCTCATTGCCAACAGTCTCATATACACCACTGTCACGGTCTGTGCTTCCAGCAGACACCTTCTTGATGTGCAATGGGTGGGCATGGCCATTAACTGCTAGTGTGGGGTGGCCAGATGATTCTATGTTTGAGTGAGTTGAGTCTAGTGCACCATTAGGCTCTGGGGTGTTGCTCCGGGAGTCAGCCCCAGAGCCAGCTTCATACATGGTGCCATCTGGATTGAGACCCAAGATGATGCACCTTGAGTCATACAGAGTTGAAGAATACTTGACTTTAAGACTCTCGTGTTGTTTGCAGATATCATTTAGGTCGCTCTGGCTACCAACTTGACCTGAAAGAGTGATGGAAAGAATGTCTATCTATCTACTGCCAGACACCTTAATCCCTTATACAGGGTGGCCATATACAAATCGCCTCCACGTCACCCTGTCCCCCGCCATTTCACTGCCCTGCTCCCAATTCACACACCTCTCTCTCATATACCTCTCCACTCCATCCCTTCATCTCATCCTTGGCCTTCCCCTCCCTCTTTCCCCCTCCACCTCATTCACATACACTCTCCTCATCAGTCTCTCTCTCTCCATCCTCTCCACATGGCCAAACCACCTCAATGTGTTTCTCCTAATGCTTCCTATCACATCTACATCCACAACACAATGCTCCTTCACATCCTCATTTGTCAGTCTGACTCTCCATGTGAAAGGATGTTAAAAATTTAAAAATTTATGTGACTGATGTTTTACATAGTTATCTTACACAGTATTTAGTCACAATATAAGTACAAACTACAAATAATGATTACAGACTGAGCCTTCTGGTAGCTGTTATTCTCTTAAGAAGGCATCTCATCTGAATACTCTTAAGAAGGCACCTCATTTGAAAACAGGTAAACTAAGACAAAAGACACATACTGAATTGTGATGACTGAACAAAAAGATATGTGCTTTAAGTCAAGTAAATGATGCAACTCGGTAAAGCACAAAAAATAAAATACACACAACTGTACATACCACTATGTACAGTATACACATATTCTAATCTCTACCACAAATGTATTGAGAGTAAACAGCTATCAAGTGACCCCTTGCATGACTTAAGTTAGGGGGAATAATGAATGAAACAACAATTAAGTTCTAACTACAACCAGCATAAGACAATTCCCCAAATATCATAATGATACAATTTTGATTGAAGTTGGCAAGTCACTACCACATGCTTCAACACACCTACATTAAGTAAATTGCAGCAGTACAGTAAAATTATTCTGTCAAAGGTTTTATGTATAGTTTGTGATTTAGGTCAATTTCCAGAAATGAGGATAACACACATAAAAAAATAAAAGCTTCAAGGACAGTGAGTATAAATGTTACAGAATAACATTACTGTATCAGTATTTATGAGCTCTGTATGGGCATAACTGTCTTCTTAAGAATAATACAAACTCTTAATTAGTTCATTTCACACTCCTTCCAAAACTCTTGAATCCCCAATTAAGCATCAACTGGAATACAAACAAAAAGAAAGGAAAAAATATTGCAGTAGCTATGTTTACTTCCATTATAACCATGTGCCACATCCATGCCACCAAAATATCTGCGATTATCGTGGAGGGAAAGCAAAAGGAAGCAACGTGTCAATGTCATTTAAACTAAAATAATGGTATTGGTGGAAACTGAAATAAAATCTGACTAAATTTAACTACTATAATCTCAAGTGAGGTTTAACTATAGAGCATTTACTAACTAAAAACTTTGTATAAGTAATGGATCAACATTAATGCTTTCTTTTACCAGTTTGCTGCTTGCAATTAGATTAAGTACTTTTCTTTCCTGATTAAGTGACACTCTAATTACAACTGATAACTCAAAGGTGTACAAATATATGACATTCCAGTTTAATGCAAACCAGTTATGTAAGGTGCATTCATGAAAAATCTTCAATATAAGCTGTATGGTATGATTTATTCGTAATCTACAATGTGTAAGTAATGTAGTTACATACATCTGAATGAATACAGTATATTAATACATTAAGATGAAGTTCCATGCTGTACTATAAGCAAACATTTCCAGTAAAGTGCAATGGTATGGACTTGCATAAGGAGTGTTAATCTCACCAATGGTAATGATGCCAAGCACCCTACGGTGTGTCTGGAAGTCCCCCCAGTCGTTGTTCTCAACAGGATAGTCACGGCGGTATGTGACCCACACTGGGCGCTGGGTCCCACTTGAGTCACTCACTTTGACCTGCCCCACGCGACTGATGCGCTCATACAACTTATGGAATGAACGGCTCTTTAATTGGGACCCTGAAAGATACATCAAGTCATTTGGGGGGGGGAGGGGGGGGACTTATGATCCTGCATACTGCCTGTAATACACTCCTATGTAAATTGTATATGGTGTACAGCAGCTACACTGTCACCTAATTAAAATCAATTTAAAAGTCTATCTTTTCTTCCTTTGTACTGTACAGTATATCAGTGGTGGAGGCACTCCTGGGAAGCACTTCATTATAAGTGAGAAATAAAAGTACGATGATGATATCTCTCCATGTAAAAGAAAGAAAAGTTTCCAGTGTTTGATAACACTACAGAGCTGATGAAACAGGGTGATCAAGGTTGCATGTTGCCGTAAAAGCCTCAACAAAGACTCTTCTTCAGCAGTGTTTATGCAGTCCTCTGTTGCTTCCTAACTCATTCAGCACACTGTAATGTCTTCTTATTACTTTATTCCTGCTGCTGCAAGATAAATCAATTCAGCTCATGGGTGTTTGCTTATAGCAAAAGGGGTCAGTGGCAGTTATATTTAAGCTTCCACTTGAAGCCTATCCCAGGTTGAACAATTGGCCAGCAACAGTAACATGAAAACAGAATGTGCACCAGTGTACTGAAGGGATTGTTAGGAGATATATGAAGGTGCAAGAAATGCAGCAGCATCTATGTAAATACAGTACCTTTCTCTCACAAGTCTCAAGCACTGCACAGCACTAATTTCTTTCAATAAAATTAACAGCAAACTTAAAGTATGGCTTGGAAATTTGGTAGGTACTAACCCACTTGTCTGACCAGGACAAGGAGGGTCTGGTGGTGGTGTGGACTGGTGGTGTAATCTGGGTAGCTCATGGTGGTGTCGGGCGGCGGGGTGGAGAGGATTACACTCACAGACGACCTCATGTCCCTCCCCGCCCGCAGCCCTCAAACCCACACACACCCTGGAGCATAAGCACATAATATTAGGAAAAGGAAACATGTTGCATAATAATCCTAGCACAAATACATCTATACCTTTTCTGTGAGAGTATGTGTGTGTGAATACAATACTGGCTAATTACCTTACAAAATGAAGTCCTCAAACTAGATCCATCTATGGAGACTTTGGTTTACTATTTGCAACAGCATAGATACTACAGCAACCAGTATTAATCAATGTGCAATCTCTTGCTGGACACAATTTTTAAAATCTTCAACACAGACCTCTTCCCTAGGTTGAATAATTTAGTCTGAAAGCACGAAGATCATAACAAAAAGCATGTTATGAGTCTGAAGGAGTTAAGTTGAACACATTAATGTGAATGCAACTGATCTGCATCACAGGTATTTACAGCACAATTCCTGGAAGGTACTGACAATGGAGAGGAACTATCTATTCAGTGTTAAAAGGCATAATGTGCAACTAACAGTTAATGCAAATAAAACCACATATTAAAGGGGCCTGTATGCATCTTAAAAATCTGATGTTCCAGTTAATAATAATTTATGGTGCAAAACTTACACCTCAACATAGACTTCCCTGGTGAGTATGTATTTCTTTTCCTTTCTTTTTTCTTCTCTCTCTCTCCCTCTCTCTCTCTCTCTGTTTTACCTATTCCAGTAAAAATTTCTTTCTTTCACTTCACTCGCAAAACATAATTCTTCAGTATAATTTATGCTAAATATTTCTGGGAGTGTTCAGCAGAAATACTGTACAAAGATTTCTGTAGTCCACCAGGCTTATCCATATGAGTATCTGAAACTACGGGGGTCCATTCATTACGCCTCATGCTATGAATGCAACCTTACCACACAGAGAGAAACATTTTTGTATCTGAAACTATAGGGGGTCCTTACATTAAGCTTCATGCTGTGAATGCATCCTATCTATGAACTGCTACAACTTAAATTCCCAAGTTCAGAACTGCTACAATTTAAATCCCCAAGTTCATTCAGGTATGGCAACAAAATATGCCTCCAAGCCTTCCCATTTCCTTTGGCTAATCTGGACCAACCTCCAACTTTATTCCTCAACACTATTTTTCCACTAAATTTTTGGTTTTCCATTTCACATTAATTTTGTCCACACTTGGCTTCTATGAGCTATATTGCTTAAGTTTTGATTCTCCACTCATTTCAAATGTCTGAACCATCCCAATGCAATAACAATAAAACAAAAAAGGGATGAACATCCTTCAACTAGCCAAAACTCAGAACCATGCTGAGAGGAGGAGGAGGAGGAGGAGGAGCAGGAGCAGGAGAAGGAATGGGTGATATTATTTGGCAATTTAAATTCCTCCAACAAAATACAATGGATCCAAGAGAAGGAAACTGAAGCAAGGAAAGAAGGAATGAGATGGGGAAGTGAGGAATTGTGGAGCTGGTGAACTGAAATGCTTGGTGGAGTTAATGAAACTGTTGAAAAAAATGTGGGAAAAGAAAATGATGGATGGGAGGGAGGGAAAGAATGGATGAGAACTGGGAGAAAGGGAGCAATTAAATGGGAGGAAGGGAAAAGTGGGAGAGGATAAAAGGGAGGAGAGAGAGAGAGAGAGAGAGAGAGAGAGGGGGGGGGGAGAAAGGATGAGAGGATAGGGAGGGGGAAAGAAGGTAGAAAAGATGACAAGTGAGGAGGAGGATGGGGAAGGAAAGGGGAGGGAGGGCAGAAGAGGATGGAGAGGAACGGATTGGTAATACGTAAAATAAAGGAATACTGTATTGTAATGGGAAACAAGGGAATGTGAGGAATAAAGAGAAAATGACAAAAAAATCTGGTCAGAGAAAAGAAAATATGTTGGGATGACATTAAGATCAAACAAAACTAATAATGGAACAATGGAAATGAAAAATGTGAAAATAATCAAGCTGGATAGGTCAAAAGAGACGACAAATAATTGAGGGAAAATCAGGGGAGAGGTAAAATGTATCGAAAGAGAGTGAGAAGAAAGATGGAGAAAAAACTGGAACAAAGGACGAAATCAAAGGAAAAGAGTGTGACAAGAGGCATGGAGGGAGAAGGGAAAGAATGAAGAGTGGGAGAAGGGGAGAAGAGAGAGAGAGAGAGAGAGAGAGAGAGAGAAGGAAGGATGGATGAACGAATGAATGAATGAATTAAACGTAAAGAGGCAAGCATGCAAGGGAGAAGTGAAAGAAGGAAAGTGGGGAGGGGTGAGGGAAGAGAGGAAGGGAAAATTGGGAAAGGGGGGAAAAAATGAAGGAGGAAAGTTAAACAGGGAAAGGAGAGAGAGAGAGAGAGAGAGAGAGAGAGAGAGAGAGAGAGAGAGAGAGAGATGGTGAAAAAGAGATGAAGAGTGGGAAACGAGGAAGGTGAGGAGAAAGGGATGAGGTGAGGAAGAATGGGGGGGAACACATGAAGAGGCAGTGGAAATGAAAGGTAGGAAAGAAAAGTGAAAGCGAGATCAAGGGTGAAGGGAGGGAGGGAGATAAGAAAGAGGGAAAAGAAAGGAAGAGAGGGAAATGAGTGGTGAAAGGGAGAAAGAGAAGGAGAGAGGCGCTGGACCACTTTAATAACGTAAAGGGTAAAGGTGTTTGGGTGCTCGGGATGCACATACAGTACTAACATTCTCTCTCTCTCTCTCTCTCCCTCACACACACACAAACACACACACACGAGAGAGAGAGAGAGAGAATTACAAAAACTCTCTCTTTCTCTCTCTCTCTCTCTCATTTGAACTGATGGGATTAAAGAGAATGCTGAGTTGTGGAAAAACCCTAATTCTCTCTCTCTCTCTCTCTCTCTCTCTCTCTCTCCAAACAGCTTCAATCAACAGAAAACAAGCAGACGTAACAGTACAGCCACACCAACAAAGAAACTCTTGAAACAAACACTTACAAAGTCATTGCCAAATGGTTACTGAAGCTTTGATTACTATTTCCCTGCCCCTTCACTACGATGATGCTTATTATGAATTTTATGATATGGTGACTATATTTCATCCTCTTCAGTCTCATGACATACCCAGTATTCTTTATTTTGTTCTTGAAAGGGTAAAGAGTGCAACCCCAGCTTGGTTTGTTCTTGTACTCAGTTTAAGAGAGACTTTTTCTATCTGTGGAAAGTTAGTATAGTCTTCGGTAAACAGTGTGGTGTGGTGTGTGGTGTGGTGTGGTGTGGTGTGGTGTGGTGTGGTGTGGTGTGGGGACTTTTTGAGAAGTTAGATGTAGGATTCAATGAACTGTTCACTGCAAAAGATCTCCCCTAAGATGAATCAAATAACATGGAAGTAGCAAGAACAATCGAACAGAATGATACTTGACTCGAGGGGTTACTGTGATCCTAAATATCAGTAAAACTGTTACAGCATGGTGTGGTGTGGTAATGTGATGTGACTGTCGGTATGGTGTGGGAATGTGATGTGATGTGACGCGATGTGGTGATGTGATGTGATGTGGTGAAGTAATGTGATGCGATGTGATGTGATGTGGTGTGATGTAATGTGATGTGATGAGATGTGTTGTAGCGCGTAGTGTAGAGCTGTTTGAGCATATGAATGACGTGGTAATATTGTGTTTGTGGTGAATGGTGTGACGGTATGTGACAGGAAGGTGAAAGAAGAGGGAGGGTAAAGCAGGATGATGAGGTGAGGTGAGGTGTGGTGTGGGCTGACGTGACGTGGTCTGGTGTTAAGTCATGTAGTGTATGGTTTGGTTTGGTCTGATCTGGTGTGGTGTGGATGTGACGGCAAGGGGCAGTGGTGTGGGTCAGGGAGGTAAGGCCAGGAAGCTGTTAATAGACCCAGCAACATAACCCACACCTGTCACCAACCAACTTTCTACACCATAACCTCCTCTGTCTGTGTCTGTGTCTCTGTCTCTCTCTCTCTCCAGATTCACTGATCACTCTCCCCTTTTCTCCCCCCTGTTTCTTTCTTTTATCATGTTTCTTCTATATCTATTTTAACTCAATCCCAGCACCTTCTCCACTCGTCTCTTCCCCTTTTACCACTTACATTAAAATTCAATTGCTTACTTACATTCCTTCCTTGCCTAAGCTTCCCCCACCCTCGTCTCTCTCTCTCTCTCTCTCTCTCTCTCTCTCTCTCTCTCTCTCTCTAACCTTGACTTCTCCCCTTAATGCATCCTCTCCCCCCTCACCCCCATTTCCTCCTCTCCTCCACTAAATCCTAAACCATCCCCCAACTCACAACCACTGCCATCATATCCTTGTCAGTCAGTGTCGATTTATTTTCTCCTGTCATGGTTGTGTGAAATTCGATGAGCCTTAGGGGACGAGTCTCCTTGATTACCAGTCAAATATTCTCTCTCCTCTGACTGCACTTGGCCATAACTAAGCTACATGAGGTTAGGGGTCATGTCTGGTTAGGATAAATATGCTTTACTTCTATTACACTTCTTACAATTTATTATTTAACTCGTGTCCTTCTGTTTCTCGTGTCTTTCACCTGTCGTAAGGCTTCTTAATCCCTTCAGCCCGAGGATATTTCCTAATTTATGCTAATATGTCGTCCACTATTTTGTTTGTCTAATTCATGTTCATTATTAACTTTCTTCTAACCGATCTCATCTCCCTCTACTTGGTAACCTCTTCACACTCCCCCCCTCTCTCCCTAACACTGTAAAACACACACACACACACACACAAACACACACACACACACACACACACACACACACACACACACACACACACACACACACACAAACCCTTCTCCACCCCTTCCTGTCACAGCAAAAGGTCCCCAGACATTACATTATTAGGCGGTGAAGCGTGGCAGTGTGTGGGTGAGGCACTGTGCACATGAATGAGACACTATGTTAAACTTGAGAAACAGAGACACTGGGCCCTCTCATACCAGCACAAGCTCTCAAGTGGCTGTGTTTAAGGTTCTGCTATGTTATGTTCTCAAGTGGCCGTGTTTAAGGCTTGCTATGTTAGGCTCTAATACCCACTGGCCTAAGGAAGACTAATGCTTTCTCAGAGGACGCTGAGGACGCTACAATCACGCAGTTACATGGACTTTTGCTATAGTTCTTTCACCCAGTGTTTCGTCCTTCTGTAGCTTATTTCATGCACCTCAGTGGCGGAAGAACATAATGCCACAGCCTTACATCTTTTCCATCGCACATCTTCGTGACTAGCACCATATTCTAGTGTTAGGCTATTGCTATAACTAAGAAATCAAGGCGGAGGGATGACAATTTCAGGCCAGGTTTGAAAAAAAAAAAGGGGGTAAAGATAACACTACTTTTACAAATTACTGTAATACCAAGTGCACAAACATTTTCCCTTTTTTTTTTTTTTTTCACAAATGAGTAGGATCACGTGCTTGTACAAAATCTTACCAATAATGATAAAAGTAAACATATGCTACATCATAATTCATTGTCACAATCATGTCCCCTGCCAGAAACCGCGACCCGAGAAGGATTTTACTAGACATGTTTCATCCTCTACTCGTGCACAGGTATTCAAGGCAAATCGGTATCACTTCACTTTAGGCCACTGTTTCACTTACTTCTAGTGGTAAATATATACTAAAAGAACTATTTTTCCCTATTGTATTGAACGAGGAAAACGATACTAAAAATAAGTAAAAAAAAAAAGGAGGGGGGGGGGACGCTAGAAAGTCTTGATCTGGTCCATAACATATTATCGGGTTGGCTAACGACGAAGCACAGCAGTAATTAGTCCTCAAATAAGTAAATAAATAAATAAATAAACAAACAGCCAACTATATTCAAAGCTAAATCATCGCCATCCTAACCTGTTACGGCCGAAATGGGGTTCCGTTATAAGGGTCAATGTGGTAGAGGCGCTGCGTACGGAATGAGATGTCTGGAATTGGACATACTTTGAAACCCAGTGATATACAACCTCACCCTTGACTATGGATACACTTATACTCATCCTCGACGAGATGCACCACTTTATAGCACACGAAATACACCACTTAATGGCACACGAAATACACCTAATTATGGCACACGATACACCACTTTATAGCACACGAAATATACCACTTTATAGCACACGAAATATACCACTTTATAGCACACGAAATACACCACTTTATCGCAGTTGATGTGAATGGAGCTGAAAAGGAATCCCTATGTGACTTCTCTTCACCCTATCGTGAATCCGGAGCGACTTGTCAACTAAAATTTTTGAGAGAGAGAGAGAGAGAGAGAGAGAGAGAGAGAGAGAGAGAGAGAGAGAGAGAGAGAGAGAGAGAGAAATTACAATTTTCAGGCTCCTGACACATTCTCAGCTGAATAAAACTTAGTCAACAGCTGTCATAAAATCCAGAATTGCCCCGACTGTGAGTTGGTTCGTGGTTACAATACTAACACTCCACCTCCTAATACACCTAGGCTAACTATAAAATAAATATGGCGTTTGATGGAACAGAATACTTGAGTAGTCCCGATCATGAAAGGCTATAGGTAAATAATCAGTACACACTCTGGTTGAAGGTAATTATAACTGAAACCTGAGAAGAGAGAATTGCAGTAAATATTAATCTCATTATTCCAACAACATTTTAATATCGAAAACACACAGACTACTGATACCTTGCAATTAATCATCATTTATGGTGTCAAGTCTTCCCAAAGTGCGAGTCTGAGCTGAGGACCATGATGCTAAAGAAAGTGTTTATTTTCCAGCTAAATAACTTCGTATAACAGGCTATATGTCTTCCCCGTCTCATTACTGACATTAAACTACTAAGGGAATCTACTCTCCCTCCCTCCCTCCCTCTCCCTCTCTCTCTCTCTCTAATGCCATTCCTCCCCCTCATTCAACACCCTCACTTCAGGCACCCATTTCTCAAAGCCTCTACAACCCTCCAAGCCCACCCTTTTTATGCCAAACAAAGAAGAAAGGCGAGAGGAGGAGAGGGGAGGGGGCGGGACGGGAGGGGAGAGGGAGATGGTAATGTTAAGGGAGGGGGAATGGACGGAGAAAGAAAAAAAAAAAAAAAGAGGGGGGGAGATGAGCACTTAACATTGAATTTCTATTCCCCCACTAATCCTACCTTGTCCAATATATTCTTCTTCTTACAAAAAACATGATTTAATAAAGTTTAAGTACACGAGGTGGAAGATGAAGAGAGGAAGAGAAGAAGGAAGAGGAAGAAGAGATGGTATATATCAGAGACAAGGGGTACGGGAAAGAGAAGCGACGGCAGATAAAGGTGGGACGAGGGTATGAGGGAGATGGAGAAAGGGGGAAAGAAAGAATATAAACGAAGATGGAGATGCTGAAAGGGAAATAATTTGGCAATGTATGTGGGAGATATGGGGATGTGATAAAACTGGGCGAGAGAGAGAGAGAGAGAGAGAGAGAGAGAGAGAGAGAGAGAGAGAGAGAGAAATGGGGGAATGGCGTGCATGCATAAACAAAGTAAGGGCGGTTGGGATGCGGGTGGGGAAGGAGGGGGAGAGGGGGAGAAGGAGGGGGATGGGATTGGGAAAGGAATAAACGGGAGCGAGCAAAACAAGGATATGATGATACTGAAGGAAATGTGAGGGTAGTATGGAAGGATGCGGGTGGGAGGGAGAGGAAGAGCTGCGAATTGATTATACTGAAAGGGGGAAGGAAGGAAGGGATAGGAATGGGCGAATCGGAAAGAAGTGAAACAGAGGGAAGGAAGGATGAAATGCGAAAGAGAACAACATATGGGAGAAAAGGAAATAGAAGAAAAAAAGTAATAAGTTTGGTAAGGAAGAGGAATTGGGCTGTAAGGATATATATAAAATAGTACAATGACTATATCTATATCTATGCCGCATATAGCACAGTGCTTGACTCAACTGGGCCTTACTACAGTGCATGTGTCCTAGCGTTCGTGCATGTTTGTACGTGCGTGCGTGCGCGAGTGTATATGTGTGTGTATGTGTTTACGGAAGAAGGGCGTAAAAGCGTGAGAAATAGAAAAGCCAGTGTTTTTATAGGTATTGCCTTGTTGGCCCAGGTGGTGTGGTGAGGAGGCTTCTTTACAGGCTCTCTCTCTCTCTCTCCTAAGTCGTGTAAAAAACGGATAATTTTGCAGCCTAACCACCAGTACAAATCATAACCTGCAAAATTAACAAAATCAATTATTCTGAACCTACCCAACATTACACATCATTACTTGCAACATCAAAGCATCCTCCATTACACTGCAACCTAACAAATAATACATTCAGCACCATGACACCCTCAATTACTTTGCAAATTAAAAAAATATATATTTACACCTAAACACACACACACACACACACACACACACACACACACACACACACACACACACACACACACATGCTTGAGTATTCTGAATCTGGCACACGGTGGCCCATTCTCAAACAAACACAACATCCTTGCACCACAGAATCACATCTGCAATTTACACACTGCAACAGCTCTTAAGTATTTTGCAAGATACAGAGCTATATAACTCCTTTCAACACCAAAATTTTCCTTTACATTACGTCCTACTATCAAAACAACATCAATCCCTTCAAAGCAACATCAATCCCTTCAAAGCAACAACAATCCCTGTAAAGCAACATCAATCCCTTCAAAGCAACAACAATCTCTTCAAAGCAACAACAATCCCTTCAAAACAACAGCAATCTCTTCAAAGCAACAGCAATCTCTTCAAAGCAACAACAATCACGAGCGCTGAGCAATCTAACATACCATGCCATATCTGCATCATCAACACACCACGGTAATTTTGAAAGAACCACATCGTTACCTTCAGTACCACAACATCTCCCAGTATTCCACAACATCACAGTCACATCAGAATCTCCACAACCACAACATTTATCGGGTATACCGCAATACAACACAGGCACATAATTACCTTCACCAGCATAACACTCCTGAATATACTGCAACCTAACCCACAGTGCCACAGCGCTAACTTTAACGATGCAGCATTCCAAAGTAGTTCACATATGATTTAGAACACCATACTCGATGTACTGCAAACCTCGCTAATCCAGTGCAACATTATTACATGCCAAATCACACAATCGCACTGCTGATTTGCCGCAACCCTAGTTAATATACAGTGTCACGTCATTACCTCCATTATCACTGTACTCAAGAATATTGTGCAACGTAAAATACCGCGCAGACATTCTTCTGATTATTAGGAACCGTGGTATTCGTTAACAGTATACAGTGTCACTATCACTGTCACTACATCCCTCAATGCAGTATTCGGTAACTGTTGATGATATGGATCACGCGCGTACACACACTCCTCTCCCCTACAAACACACACACACCACACACACACACACACACACACACACACACACACACACACACACACACGGGGCTTACTTCTCACGGTAAACACACAAGGGCAACGCAATCTTTTCCCGGCATTTTTCTACAAGGGTGTGCCATTCATCACGGTGAAAAACAAAGAGGGGAGAGAGCGCAGCAAGCTTGTCCTTCACCCACAGATAAAACCACTCTCACGAAACAATGGATAGCCTACGTCACAACCATAGTGCGATCGCCATGACATATAAGACCTAACTATTCACCTCTTCAGTACCATGACTTTTTAAAATTTTATGCTTGCTACCTCCAGACGATTTAATTCAGCTTAAGAGAGACTTTTCGAACTGGAGAGGTTAGATACAGCCTTCATTTGCCCTTTCTATACATTAGGACTTTACTAGGCTGAATAAAATCGTCTGGAGATAGCGAGAGAATGAAAACAAAAGTAATCGAACTGATGGGATTCAAAGAGCGCTGTGTGGAAAAGCCCTCCCCCCCTTCTCTCTCTCTCTCTCTGCAAAAATGTCTAAGCATATGATAATATAATTATGTCTAATTTTTCCGTATCGACGCTGACTCCACCCTGTAATATAGGATGCAGGTTAATCACACTTAATAAATTACAGGTGTTTCAGAAGACAGTCAAATATATGGTGCTCGCGGGTACTTTCACGCCCTCAGTTTTCACGACACGGCTGTTTGTATATATTCACAGTATTCATTATATACTTACGAAAAAATAGACAATATATATAAGTGTTCAAAACTGCAACAAACTTTCATACATATAAGGATCTGCAGGGGAAAAAAAAATCAAGTACTTCTATATAAAACGATGTAATACCACTGGCACCTATTAATAAGACATAATAAGGTACAGCAAATGATAAGATTAACTGTATATCAGTAAATTCGAAATAAAACACAAAAAACTACGCAGAAGTCGTGATAATTCCTTAATCCTTCATATACCTACCTGATAAAACATAAAAACAAAAAATCAATATCAGACATGGCATTCTAGTACAGCATGTAGCCTCAACACTTGACACGTCTGGGAACAGTGAAGCCGGTGCAGACAGCGTGGGAAATTTCTCTCTCTCTCTCTCAGTATTGAGAGAGAGAGAGAGAGAGAGAGAGAGAGAGAGAGAGAGAGAGAGAGAGAGAGAGAGAGAGAGAGAGAGCATAGGAAAAATACATGGCAAAGCGGTAACGAGAAAGCGATGTAAAAAGAAAGAGGTACAAGGGAAGAAAGACAAAGAGGAGGGAGGAAAGAGCGATGGACGGCAAGAAGAGAGAGAGAGAAAAAAAAAGAGTAGAAGGTAAGCCGGGATGGAGGTAAGAAGGAGGGGGAATGAGAAAAAAAATGAAGGAAGGACGTAAAGAGGGAGGTAAATAGGAAAGGAACGGAAGGAGGTAAGAAGGATGGAAAAGAAAGAGGAAAATGATGAAGGCAGGAGCTAAGCAGGAGGTAAAGTATGAAGAAATGGAAAGGGGGGGAAATTTGAGAGAAAGGAGTAAGCAGAGGAGGAGGTAAGAAAGAAGGAAGGAAGGAGGAAAAATATGGGGGAAGAAGGGAAGGTAAATACGAGTACTAACTGGCAAGGTCGGAAAAGTAGGCAGCGTATGGGAGCGAAGCAAGCACTGAAGGAAAACATTACAGGCAAGTAAGAGGCTCGAGGGGAGATATTATGGAAGGGAGGGAGATGAAGAAAATGTGAGAGCTCCAGTACGAAACAGAAGAAGGAAAGGAAGGAAAAGAGAAAAGATAAGAGGTATACACTAGGGGCACATAAGAAACAGGTGGGGAAACTCAAGAGAGTGAGGGAGACGAAGAAGAGGGGACAACTAGAACAAGAAAGCGCTTAGACGCATACCTCCGCCAATGCTATTGAAAAGGATCCGGATCCGGATCCGTGGACGTAGGATTCGGATCCGTGGATATAGGATCCGGATCCGGATCAAATTTAATCAGTTCTTTCGTGGTCCATGGTCCACCTTTCCACAAAATTTCAATGAAACTGAGAATGAGATATTGTGCGGTATACTCCGGATCCGGATCCGGATCCGCCCTCAAATTTGATCACTTCTCTTTGGCCCAAGGCCCACCCTTCCACAAAATTTCATGAAAATCCGTTCATAACTTTTTGAGTAATCCTGCTAACAGACAGACAAACAAACAAACCAACGCGGGGTAAAACATAACGTCCTTGGCGGGGGATATAAGCAGGCTGTTTCTGCTGGACTCTCGGGAAAACAGCTGATTTCAAAACACGGGGTCTGGCAAAAATTAATACAGTTTACCTAAAAACTCGTGTGCGAATGAATCATCCTGCAATGCTTATGAACTCCTCAGCTTGTGCAAGAGGTGCTAGACACTGCTTCGGCAATATATATATATATATATATATATATATATATATATATATATATATATATATATATATATATATATATATATATATTCAGAGAAGTGTGTTGCAAAGGCCCTAAAAAAAACCCTGACCGAAAGTGCCTCTGGGAGGCATCTGGAGGCCCTAGGCTACAGAGGGCTATTTTCAAAACATGAGGGCCAAAGGAATGGGAATGAGTCCTGCTGCAGTATTCCTCACTAACTCATTCAGTGACAAGGTCATCTCTAGGCCGGCCTGAGGGTATATATATATATATATATATATATATATATATATATATATATATATATATATATATATATATATATATATATTTAAAAAAAAAAAAGAGGGAGGGGGGGGCAGGTAAACACAATGAAAACATAACCAGGAAGGGTAGGTGTGAAAGGGAAGTAGACAGAACAGAGTAGAAGAACGGAGTAGGGAGGGAAGTATATATAGATCCCTGGGGCTGACTTTGCACACGTTGTGTCTGCAGGCTGGCGGCTCATGTCCACACGATCAAGGGATCTATGAAAGAGTCCAAGGCCCGGATTTAAAAGGAAAAAACAAAGTAAACAAAACGCGCTTACCATACAACCGCTCCCAAGATTTTTTTTTTTTTTTAACAAAAGAGAGAAGAAAATTCTTCACTCTCCTTTCCCTATCGCTTATAGAGTACAAATCTTAGCTATGACAGGTAATTGGTTTAAAGTTTGTTTGATGATCCAGGTCCTTAAGAAAAACTAATGTGTAGAACTGAGGGACACCACTTTCATTGGGTGGAGAAGTGAGATCTTCCCATCCATGGGAAACGGGAAAGCAAGGAAGGGAGGGAGGGGGGGAGTGGCTGTAGCAGGCTTAAAGTTCTGAATGGTACAGTGAGTTAATGACCCAGTTCGTCCACTTTCACTTGTGAGATTTTCGTCTTTTTGCAGCTTACTGCCCGTAGCTCAATGACAGAATAATACAATACTACGACTCTACATCCTCTCCATACACCTTTCCATGACTAGCTCCATATTCTATTGCTACTTTTTTTGTTACAGCATAGCCTTCAAGGGTGGTGGTTTTAGATCAAATGAGAGTGAACACAGAACAGATATACAAACTCTTCGTGTCTTGTTCCTAGATCTTCACCATGGACTTTTTTTTTTTTTTACTTTGTTTTTCTTTCCTCTGTTCATCTTCTGTTTAAAACAAAATTACCCCAGGTCCAATAACCTTACCTCACAACCTCCACTCCTTCATCCAGTACCAGTACTCACCTGAAAACAGAAAAATACGTTAGATTCATATTTAAAATCATGCTGTTAAATGTATCTGCAAAAAAGACGAGATGAGACATAATTATATGAATGATGAAGATAAACACGATGACTAAAATGACGACGACAATGATAATGACTAAAATGGCGATGATGCTGACAATGACTATGATGATGATAATAATAATGATGACTACGATGATGATGATTATGACACTGAAGACGACAACGACGACGATGATGACGATGATGGAGAGATGCAATTTTTCGACATTCTGCGACAAACTTGGCTACCTACGGAAAAAAGTATGTATGGGGTGAGTGGGACAGATAGGTTGGTACTTTGAGGGGAGACTTAGGGAAATGATGACAGGGCTGGCAATCTGAAGGAGAGGTGAGGGAAGCGATGACAGAGTTGACGAGACATGCTGCGAATAGCAGGACAGAAAGAGGTCAGGTTACTGCAGAGGGAGGGATGACTGGATGTGGAAATGACGGAACTGAAGCTGAAGGTAAGAAGACATGCATCGATGAGAGAAATGAGATGCGGTGAAAACTGGAACGAACACTAGATATGTTGTGAATAATAGAACAGATAGGGGTCAGGCTACTGCTGTGGGATGGATGACTGGGTGAGGAAATGACGAAACTGAAGATGGAGGAGAAATACACAGATAAGAGAAATGAGATGCCACTGAAGATTGGAACGATTACCCTTTCCAATATGATGGTTTTTTATTTTTCTATTTTTTCATCAGACTCGACGATTTTATTACACTTATTAAGTTTCTCTAATAAAGAACTGGTTAATGAAGGCCAGGTTCAACTTCTCCATATCGAAAAAGCTGCCCAAATCGTCTGGTGGGTGTTGAGAATTACGGTCAGGTTACTGGAAAAGGATGACTGGCTGTAAATAAAAGGGAACCGAAGGAAGACAGAGTGAAAATAAACCTGAAGGAGGGGAAAGTGGAAGAAATACAGGGATAGATGAAACAGTGTGGCGACGGAGACAGGAACTACTAAGAAGAGAGCCTGGCAATGTACAGGACGTTACCCTGAAGGGGAGCCGACGGGCAGGGAGCAATTTGGAACTGAAGATAATGGTGATTATTGAAGAAAGCAGGCTAAGGAAAAAAAATAACAGTAAAAATTTCCTCCTAGAAATATAGTAAAAATGGGAGGGGGGGGGGTGAAAGACAAGGAAGGACGTATTTTAAAGCTTTCTGCACATTTTCGTCCTTTGTTTTCTCTCATGACTTTCTTTTTTCCTTCTTGCTGCCCTTAAGTGATTATATTCAACTTAATACGGACCTCTGGTGGTAAAAGGGTTAATGATGGTTATATCAAAGCCCTCCAATTCCAAACGTCTCTCCTACTCGTAATAAAATCGCCTGGTAGCAAAATAAAATAAATATAGTAATTAAATAGCCAATATAGTAAATAAGTAAATGGTAAAAAAAAAAAAAACAAACTGCATAACCTCACCGTCTTCAAGGAGTTAAAACAGAAATCGCAAAGGTGCAGGTAAGTCCCAATTCCTAACACACCTTTGTGAAATCCAAACTGAGAGTAAAGTGTGCTGACATTACCTCCTTCGCCACTGACTGGGGATCCATAATGTGGTGTATGCAGGCTAACTAAATATGATGCTTCTAACTAATCCAGATGTGCCTGATGGAAACTGGGATTTTTTCATATAATCGCCCCCCTTCCCTTGATATGGTTTTCCACCCTAGTGCAAAAGGAGCCAGCGTAAAATAATAACTAAATATCTAAGTAAACAAATAAGAAAGACAGAAAATAAAGACTGGTATCCGTGCACCCAGAGGACCTTGGCTAGATTTAAGTGTCCATGGAGAAAGATTGGTGCACATTAAACTTTTACTGGCCAGTCTGCTTATCTACTGGCAGTGTACACAGCCAAGGTCCTTTCAGCTGATACCCTGAACACCTTTACTTTTTACGTAAGAAAAAAAAAAAAGGAGGAGGGGAGGGAGACCATCTTAATTGGCTTTTTTATTCTTTCTTTTCGCCACTTTTTTTATTTTCTTTTTCCATTTTCTTCCCTTGTCTTATTTTAATTTTCTTTTTTTTTTTCACTTGAAGGATTAAAGCGTTGATTTTATTCAGGTTTGGCCAGACTCCATCGTAGTAAATTGGTTAACGGGGGTGTCTGGGCATGAATGGATTGTGCCAGTACTAAAGTGAGACAGAGCGGCGGTGAATGAGGCGAAGTGGCGTTCAGTAAGGGATGGTAGAGATGAATGAGGGAAGGTGGCGATGAATGGGGGAGAGTGGCGATGAATGGGGGAGAATGGCGATGAATGAAGGACAGCAGATGAATGAGGGAGACGAGAGGCGGGCAGACACTGATGAGCAGGAGGACACGAACAAGAGGAGCACGAAGAGGACACGATCAAGAGAGGCAGGAGGGGGACACGAACAAGAGGGGTAGGAGGAGGACACAAACAAGAGGAACAGGAGGACAAAAACAAGGGGAGGAGGACACGAACAAAAGGAGTCGGAGGAGGACTTGAACAAGAGAAGCAGGAGGAGGACACGAACACGAGAAGAAGGGGAAGGACACGAACAAGAGCAGCAGGAGAAGGACACGAACAAGAGCAGCAGGTGGAGGACACGAACAAGAGAAGCAGGAGGAGGACAAGAACAAGAGGAGGAGGACACGAACTAAAGATCAATACGATGGGATGAAGAGGCATGAGTAAAATTAGATGTTAAAAAAAAAGGGCAGCGAATCTAGGAAATAAGATGAGTGACGAGAGAATACGACTGAAAGAAACTGGCTAACGTTGAAAAACAGAGGTAGATGGGTTAAACTGGCTAGGTAAAAATGACGAGAGAGAGAGAGAGAGAGAGAGAGAGAGAGAGAGATTACCTGATAACGAAGTAACGATTTCAAAGACACGCGATGAGCGAGAGATGAAAGGGAAATGGGCATGAGAGAGAGATGCAATGAGCTAGGCTGGGAGGCAATAAAGGAAAGGTTGGTAAATTGGACTGGTGTTAAATTTAGGTGGAAACTGGGAAAGGAAGGGAAGGGAAGGGAAGGGAAAAAAGAATTAACTGAAATGAAGGAAAGTGCTGCAACTAAGGAGAGGTCGGGTGGAGGAAATGGAGGTGGTAAAAACTAAACGACGGAAGGAAAGAATGGGAAAAAGATGAAGAAGACACTGGGAGGTGAGATCTGGCACGTTGGAATAAGAAGGAAGCAGGTAGGAAAAAAGAAACAGAATAAGAGTGGGTGGAAAGGTGGAATTAGGACGAGTCAGGCACGGAGGGAGGGGAGGAGGTGGAGAGAGGGGAGAGGGAGGGAGGGGAAGAAGTGAAGGGGAGAAGGGAAAGGGAAGGAGGGAAAGAGGCTGGGAGGGGAGAGTGACAAAGGTTAGCAAAAAGGTAAGAAGCAGGCAACGAGAAGGGACGTGATGCATGAGAGGAGGAGAGGAGTAGAACGACGGTCGAAGATATGAGGAGAGAGAGAGAGAGAGAGAGAGAGAGAGACGCACGAAAAATAGAATCGAGGAGAGTGAGGCAGGCAAAGATGGGGGTCACATGAAAACAGGAAGGAAGAAAAAAGTAAATGAATAAAAAAAAGCACAAACGAAAGATACAAACAAGGGCAGAGGCAAGCAAGGAGGAAACAGAGGAAGTGAGAGGGGGGGGGGGAGAAGGAGGAAGAAAGAGAAAAGACAAGGAGAGGAGGGTGAGGGCATTTGCATTGTTCTAGTGCAAGCGTGAAGGGGAGGGGAGAGGAGGGAAAATATGCAACAGGGTGGAAGGAGAGGGGAGGGGAGGGGAAGGGAAAGACAAGAGGGAAGGAGAGAGGAGAGGAACAGAACGAAATAACTTGGAGGAGAAGGAAAGGAGAATGGAAAAGACGGTTCGGTAGGGGAGGGAAGGGGGAGGGGAAAGGCAGATGAGAAAGGGATGGGAATGGGATGGGGAGGGGAGAGGTGGATAGGGAAGTGGTGGTGATGCAGGGAGGCCCAAGCCTACGCACACGCACACACACACACACACACACACACACACACACACACACACACACACACACACACACACACACACACACACACACATTCATGATTTACGGGTGGCCAAGCAACCAGGCGAGGCAGCACCTGGGTCGTGGTGGAGACAACCCACAACACTGAGAGAGAGAGAGAGAGAGAGAGAGAATTATCACAAAAAATACAACTGCTTCTTAAACAATAATGATTTTTTTTTTTAATTTCCAATGAGGTGATATGCCATTAATTTTCACCTTTACCAAAATCATCATTCACTCTTTCACCGACTTTTCATCCTAAGTTAAATAAAGTCGTCTGATTATTATTATTATTATTAGTAGTAGTAGTAGTAGTAAATGCGTCTCCATTGTGTACGGACCACTTCACTCCGATAACGTACTTTTAAATTCGTTTTTGCAACCTTCTAATAACTTTTTTTTTTTTTTTTTCAGCGTAAGAGACGTAATGATGGATGGATGGATGGATGGAGACTTTGAACAGAGGAAGTTATGTACAGCTTTCATTAACCCGTTCAGTATGAGATATCCTTCCTTTGCTGGATTAAAACAAGTAATAATAAATCTGTAGGTAGCAGGAACAACACAGTCAAACACGCTCTGGTCGGGTTGGGGTAATATAGGGTCTTGCATCAGGCTGACCACTCACAACACCACAGGGGCCTCAAACACGTGTCCAATTAACCTTCCCTCGGCCTACCCCCACCCTCTACCCTCATGCACCCTCCCCTCTGACTACCTTCTCTCTCCCCTCACTCCCCCTCCGCTCTCCCCACACGCCCCCTTCCCCCTCCCCTCACGCCCCCTTCCCTCTCCCCTCACGCCTCCTCCCTTCTCTCCTTTAACCCCTCTCCCCTCAGGTCCTCTCTCCACTCCCCTCACGCTCTCTCCACTCTCCCCTCAGGCCCCTTCTTTCCTCCCACGCTCCCTCCCCTCTCCTCTCACCTGTCAACACAAATCACACTACCAACACACTCAATTACCAATAACCTTTCTTCTGTGGCTCGGTAATTTCAAAGAAGAAAATCCTGTATTGTATTTCTTTATTTACTTAAACAAATGACGTATTAGAGGATGCTACGGTCATTAGTACATGCTCAATAGTACAAATGCAACTTTATATCTTTCTGCGACAATATTTTATAAAAGTATGGCGAGAATTTGATATCTGTTTTGTGTCGAATACTCGTTTCTTCTTCTAAATAGAAAAATGTTACAAATATCAACAGTTAAAATTACATCTTCCACATCAATCTATCTGTCTATCTATCTTCCTATCTATCTGTCTGTCTATCGTAAAACCCAATACTTCAGTCCTTAACGTGACAATCCAAGCATGCAACACGACTTTCCTTTCCTCTTATTTGAGAACAAGTGAACGCGTCATGTGACTTCATCCACACATGCTCTCACGACGTCATCACACTCTTGACTCTCTCTCTCTCTCTCTGTTTCTCTCTATCCATTTATCTGTCATTATTCTCAAAATTCTTGCTTTCTTAGACTGCTGACATTTTTGCATTCTCTCTCTCTCTCTCTCTCTCTCTCTCTCACACACACACACACACACACACACACACACACACACACACACACACACACACACACACACACACACACACACACACACACACCGCAAACCCAAGCAAGCTACACGTGTCTGCTTTCCTCATATTATTTGTGAAGAGCTGGAGGTGTCATGTGACCCCCACACTATCTCCAAGGAGCACAGCAGTATTGTCTTGCCCTTCCTCAGCATTTTCATATTCTCACATTTACGTTTTCACCATTCTCATTTTATAACATTCTCATTCTCAAACTCACACTTCACATTCACAATACAGCCACATTCTGATTTTTCTTACACCTTAAGTAGTCCCACATTCCTAATACCTCCACATTCTCGGTATACCAACATTCCCACATTATCAGTATTCTCACTGTTACCAAATTAAAAATATTCTCACAGTCACTATGCACATACTGTCGTAGTTTCTTTCACATCACCACTACTCACACTCTCAGTAGTTTCACATCACCACTATTCACACATTCTCAGTATTTTCACATCACCACTATTCACACATTCTCAGTATTTTCACATCATCACTATTCACATTCTCTGTATTCTCTCATCACTCCAAGTCGGGCCAAAACTGTTCTAATTTTCTTAAACAACACCTCCATACGTGGGCATACACTGTGAAAGCAAAACATATATATTCATTTTCATAACCCCTTCAATCCCACGGCGTATATTTCCACGATGTTCTTGCTACTTACAGACGAATAAATGGAGTTTTAAAAGTGCTCTGTCTATACCCTTTTTACTCTAACTTGGCCTAAAATTACCATCCCTCCATCTCGAACACTCAGCTGTAGCAAGGGATTAAAACTAAACTATGATGCCTGTAAAAGTGATTATGGAAGGGTGTAGAGTCACAGTGTTGTCTTATTCTGCCACTGAGCTACGTGAAATAAGCTGCAAAAGGACAAAAAACTAGGCCAAGTTAAGGTAAAATGACTAAAGTAAGGGTTAATGAAGACTAACCTCTCCAGCCCCAAGTCTCCTAAACTGAATAAAATCGTCAGTAGATGGATGGAATACAAGCTATATTATAATTTTGAGTGACTGGAAATAGCCCGACTCATTCTCCATTTCCCATCCATCTTCCTCACACAACACTGCGGTTATTTTCTCTCCATTTGAGTTCCGTTTCAATAATGCACTTAAATTATCAATGGAAGGAAATTTTACTTTATATATACACTGAGGTTTATTCTCAGTATTAAAAAATGGGAATAACAGTGCAATAAAATATGGGACAAAAGAAAATGAAAGAGAGGGAAGAAGGATGGAAAGATGGACGAATAAAGTGGGGCATACAAAATGGAAGAAAGAAGAGAAAGAATGGAAGGACGGAAGGAAGGAAGGAAGGATGGAAATGAGCATAATATAATAAAAACAGGGGTAGGGCGGATGGCAGGGGTCGGAGGAAGGTCGTAGGGAGAGGGGAAGGGGAATGGGGGATGGAGGTGGAGGGAGGGAGGTGCAGAGGAAGTACTGTGGGTACAAACAATGGTGGGAAGAAATGAAAGTTAAGCTTACTTTCACCTGGCTCCCAGATCAAGAGAGGATGGGGATGGGGAGGGGTGGGGAGGGAAGAGGAGAGAATTAGAAATGAGGAGGAGAGGGAAAGCAGAAAGATGGTGGGAACATAATGCAAGTTATGCTTACCGGTACTTGCACCTGGCTCTCTGACCCAGGAGGAGAAGGAGGAGGAGGAGGAGGAGGAAGATGGGGAGGAGGAGAAGGAGGAGGAGGAGGAGGAGGAGAAGGAAGATAAATTCGGGAAAATGGAGTGAAAGCTAAAGAGGATGAGAGGAAGAATCTGGGGGAGGGAAAATACATTCTGAGAGGAGACAACGGCGCCTTGTAAATATAACATCCATTAAAGCACCACGAAAACAGCGTCACTTCAAGACCCCCTTCTAGTTTTTATTCTTGCTACCACCAGACGATTTTATTCAATGATTTTACTCATCTATAACAGTAATGGGGTTTGTTAAGGCTATATCTAACCCCTCCAACTCCAAAAGTCTCCCCCTGGCTGAGTAAAATCGTCGGAAGATGCATGAATTGAGTAAAAAATAAGATGTTCGAGTTATGAAGAGGTTTATATTAAGAGAAAGCGAGAGGGTGGGAGTGGGGGGATCGAGAAGAAGGAAGCTGGGGACAGAGGGACGGGGGTAGGAAAGTTAGGGAGGGAGGAGAGACGTAAGGGAAGTCGAGAGAGAGAGAGAGAGAGAGAGAGAGAGATCAAGTGCATGCCAAAAATTGCAGTCACTTATGATCACCTTGGTAAGATCAAGAGAAAGCGAGAAGAGGGGGGAGGAGAGATTGAGGGGAGGGAGAGGGGAGACTGGGAGGAGGGGGAGGGGAGATTGGGAGGAAGGGGAGGGGAGATTGAGGGGAGATTGAGGGGAGGGGGAGGGGAGATGGAGTAGGAGGGAAGGAGAGAGAAATAAGGGAGGCTGGGATGGGAGTGGGGGAAATCGAGGAGGGGGAGGAAGATCGAAAGAAGGAGGGGTAAAGGGGAGGAAAGTGGGGGAGGTTGGGGAGAGAGAAGGGAAATCGGGGGGGCGGGATGATGATAAGGAGGAGGAGGAGGAGGAGGAGATAAGGGTGTGAGAAGTGAGGGAGAGAACTGATAAACTGAGAGGAATGGAGGGAGGAAGTAGGGAGATGGGAAGAAATATGACGTCACGGGGGAAAGTGGAAGATAATTTGATAGCAATGACAACAGCGATAGAGGAAATGAATGATTAGAGCTTATCAGATATTAAAATTACTTATGCAATAGTGAGAGAAAGTGAGAGGCGGGGAGAGAGGGAGGGAAAGAAGGGAGCTAGAAGGGAGGGGGATGGTGACGGGACGGGGGAGGGAGGAGAGGGGGAGTGAAGGGGAGGGATGTAAAGGGAGAGGAGCAAGGGAAAGGGAAGAGAGAGAGGGTAAGGAGAGGAAAATATTGGAGACCTACGAAATGATTAAATATGAGACTAATGGGAAGACAACAAAAGAGGACGATGTGGAGGGATGGCGACAGGGAGGAAAGTGAAGAGATTTTGATTTGATACCAAGGAAAACTGAATAAACTGAATGAGTAGGGAATATCGGAAATTGTAATTATTTATGCTACCCCAAGTTATGGCCAAGAGACGAGAGAGATAAGAGATCGAGAGGAGGGGCAATGGGAAGACACACTGAGAGGATGGGGACTGGAAAGGGAGACTGAGAGGAGTGAGATGGGAAAGGGAGATTGAGAGGCGCTAGGGTTGGGGAGACTGAGAGGAGAGGGTGATGAAGACGGGAACTGAGGAAGGTCGGGATGGACAGAAGAGAGTTAAGAGGGTAGGGGAAGGAGGAGAATTAAGGGAGGGGAAGGAGAGTTGAGAGAGGGGAAAGAGAGTTGAGAGAGGGGAAAGAGAATTGAGAGAGGAGGAAGTGCGTTAACAGAAGAGGGGGATGAGGAAAGATGGAGAGGAGGAGGAGGAGGAGGAGAATGAAAAGAGGAGGAGGAGAATGAAAAGAGGAGGAGGAGAGTGGACAGAGGATGGGTAGGAGAGGAGATCAAGAAGAGGGGGTGGAGAGTTGAGAGAGGGGGGGAGGTCGTGAGAAGAGGGAGGGAAGTAAGGTTGGAAAAATGATTAAATGTCAAGCCACAGCTGAAACAAACTAAAGAAGATGAGGTGAAAGGATGGCGACAGGGAGGAAAGTGGAAGAGGGAAAAGTGGAAGGGAGGAGTGTGAAAGAGTGAGAAGTGGAAGGGAGGAAAGAGGAAGAGTGAGAAGTGGAAGGGAGGAAAGTGGAGGGGTGAAAAGTGGAAGGACGGAAAAATGGAAGGGAGGAAAGTGGAAGAGGGAAAAGTGGAGAGGAGGAACGTGGAAGACCTTTTGACAACATACAAGTGGGCATTAATGAAATAAGATGATTAGAGACTGTCAGAAAATGCAGTCACTTTAGTTACGCACCCCCCTCCCCCGTTAAGAAGTTCAAGTGAAAGCGGGAGGAGGAGGAGGAGGAGGAGGAGGAGGAGGAGGAGGAGAAGGAGGAGGAGGAGGAGGAGAAGGAGGAGGAGGAGGAGGCCAAGTCTCTAGGGCTCGTGTTGTCGGTTAAGGAAGCGCCCTAACACGTCCTCCTCGGCGATTTATTTTTGGATATGGCTGGTTAATCTTTTGTATTTTATTTATGCAGAGTATAGCTATATTGGAAGGACTTATGTAACGCAGAGGAGGACAGAATGGTGCAATAAACAAAATAAATCGCTTAGGATAGGGTGTTGGCGGACTGTCTTAACCGACGAGAAAAAGAGCCCAGGTGAATGGCGTGAGAGATAGCGAAGCGGAAATACCAAGGAACGTCATGCAATACGACTCATGATGTGAAAGTCAAAGATATTAATACCTTCAAGACGAGATTCTTGGTTGGCTGTCAAGAACAGTCTGGAGGTAGCAGGAATAAAAACAGGTGTCACTCTTGTCAAGGGTTGCTAAAGAAGGTATATATATATAAACAGGTGTCACTCTTGTCATGGGGTTGCCAAAGAAGGTATATATATAAAAACAGGTGTCACTCTTGTCACGGGGTTGCTAAAGAAAGTATAACCTCGAGAGTGGTAGAGAAAGTGGAAGGTGAGAGGAACTGGACAGACAAGAAGGGAAGGTGCGGAGGGAAAGCAAGCATTACAGGAACTGTGTGGAGGAGCCAAGCAGAAGAATCGACGAGGAAGAGTACGAAAGGAGGAGAGGTGAAGAGAAGAGGAAGGAAGGGTGGGAAAGGGGAAGAGAGGGAGAGAGGAAAGAAGGAAAGGGGAAGACAAGGAGGGTAGGACAGGAGGAGAGGGGAAAGAGGGAGAGAGGTAAAGGAGTAACTGAGGGTATTCAGGAGGAGTATGGTGAACATAAGAACATATGAAGAGAGGACAGCTGCAGTAGGCCGGTTGGTCCATGCTAGGTAGCTCCTACAAGAGTAACTTTAAAAACTACTAGAATGAGATAAGGACGGCAAAGAAGGGGGTAGTAGGTATGAAAAGGAAAAGTGTGGAGGAACTGTGTGAAGAAGCAAAGGGAGGAAATGAGGAAGGAGGGAAGAGGGGAAGGTTGGAAGTGAAACGGGGAAAGCTGGAAGGGGTGAGGTAAAGGAGGGGGATAGGAAGGGGTGAGGTGAAGGAGAGGGATAGGAAGGGGTGAGGAGAAGGAGGGGGATAGGAAGAGAACAGGAGAAAGGGAAAGAGAAGGAAGGAAAGAGAGATGAAGGAGGAGTTAACTGAGAGGGAGGGCTGAGGATGAAGGGTAGAAGTGGAGGAAGAAAGAGAAGTAAAGGAGGAAGAAAGAGAAGTGAAGGGGGAAGAAAGAGAAGTGATGGAGGAAGGAACCGAGGTGAAGGAGGAAGGAACCGAGGTAAAGGAGGAATGAAGAGAAGCGAAGGAGGAAGAGAGGTGAAGGGGAATGGATGGATGGGAAGTCAGATAAAGAGGTAGGCAACAAAGAGAGGGTAGGAAGAAAGAAGGTACGTGAGAGGTGAGACGGGAACGCATTTACAAAGGCTGATGTGAGACTAGGGTATGACTGGGGTGAGAGGCTGTGGGGGGAAGGGAAGATGGTGGAAGCGTGAAAGTGAGAGAAGGGGAGGGGGGCCCTAACCTCACTAATTATACAAACGGCAAGCAAGCAAGCGTGCATGCAGATGGGGAGGTTATTACGTCTCTCTCTCTCTCTCTGAGGCTAGTAAGGTAAACAAGAAGAGAGTGCTAACATGTGGGGTGTACAGCACAATACAACAATAACAGGCAAGATTATTCGCTGCCTTCGCTTTCATAACATTCTCTCTCTCTCTCTCTCTCTCTCTCTCTCTCTCTCTCTCTCTCTCTCTCTCTCGCTCTCTCTCATTCCAATCACCACTAATTGTGTGTACTCGAGACTGTTCACAAAAACTATGTCACGATTTCGGTGCCATGAATTGTTCAAATGGGAGAGTTATGTCCACATATAATAATAATAATAATAATAATAATAATAATAATAATATTAATAATAATAATAATAATAATAATAATAATAATAATCACAACTCAACTTCTGCACTCCACTTTCAAACCTCCCTCCTTCCATCCCAACTTCCCCACTCCTTTCAATCCCCCATCTCCATCCCAACTTCCCCACTCGAATTTCAAGCCCCTTCCCTCCATCCCAGCTTCCCCACTTCATTTTCAATCCCCCCCTCACCATCTCAACTTCCCCACTCCACTTTCAATCCCCCCTCCACCCCACTCCGCCAGTTAAAACGTGTGTTCAGGGTGTTGCAAGTGGATGCCTTAGATACCTGTACACTTGTGGTTACCAGCTGCTCTCAGGCCGTCTACAAACTCAGCCAGAACCTAATGGGACTCTGCTAAATTTATCCGGCAAGGGGATAGGGGGTTGCAAGGGATGGTATGTCGCTTCATTAGAGCGGAAATTCAGAAATGTAAGAGTATTGTAAACAGGGGCTTGAGAAACATGCGATATGGTGGGGTTGGTGGAATTCGCAATGTGAATGGTACATGAGGTGAGAAGAGGGAGAAAAATACCAGGAGAGGAGAGAATTGGAAGCTTAGCTGGTAAGAAAGAGAGGAATTAAGAATGAGAGGAGGTTAAGAATGGAAGGAGGCACGGTTACGAAGGGGCAGAACGGGAATGTAAGGAACGAGCTCAGTATGAAAGGGAGAAGTACGGTTGGAGATGACAGGGTACGAGACAGAGTAGGTGAAGATGAAATGGAAGGGCAGAATGACAGGGTAGCAGGGTAATGAACAAGGGTACCGGCACTTATGGGATGAGGCAGCTTAAGAAAGGCAGGGTAAGGAAAAGAGAAGGACGAAGCAGTGTAAAGAGAGGAAAAACAGGAGAGGGACTAGGAAAGGTAAGGAGAAAGGGGGGAGGGGAGGTCTGGGAATGAGGAAGGTAAGGTATACACGGGTGCGGGAAAAAAGGCAAGGGAAGTACAAGGCAGACGAGAGAGAGAGAGAGAGAGAGAGAGAGAGAGAGAGAGAGAGAATAAATGAGGGAAAGGGCAGAGTAAGGAGAAGGACGGGGCAGGATAAGGAGGAAAGGGGAAGGGAAGAACATTGAGGAAGAATATTGAGGGAGGAAGGAGAAGGGGAGGGGAAGGTATGATGGGAGAATGGGTGGTGGGGTGGGGAGGGGAGGGTATTATGGGAATATGGGGGGTGGGGGGAAGGGTATTATGGGAGAATTAGGGGAGGGGAGGGGAAGGACGAGGCAGGGGAGGAGTGTTGAGATGGTGTGTTGGCAATGGGAAAGGCATGATAAGAAAGAGAAGGCAGGATATGAAAGGGCAAAGAAGGGGAAGACGAGGCAGGGTAAGGTGAATAAGGTCGAGGAAGGGTAAGGAGAGGTGGGGAAGGGATGAAGGGGGAGGGGCAGGGGTGAAGGGGGGCGGGGGTGACCTTGGTTAACATGACGTGTGTCCCGGTCTGACTAGTTTATGCGTCACCTCATAACCTCACTCACAGGCAGGTGGGGAGGTAAGTTACGTAGGATTACAACTTTTGGTTTTATTTCTTATTTACAAAAAACGATTAGACAGGTGGGGGGTAGGTAAGGCATGCTTGGTATGAAGAGGAAAGACAAACGGGAGGGGAAGAGGGTACAGGTAAAAAAGGTCAGCTAGGCAGGAAGGGACAGGTAGCTGGGTAAATGGGAGGCAGGAAATACGCAAGGGCAAGAGGGAAGGAAAGAAGCAAGGAGTATGAATGCAAAAAGGAGGTAGAGTGGGTAGGGTACAGTATGGTAAAAGGGAGGAAGATATGGCATGAGATGGTAGGCAGAAAGAAAGGGATAAGTTAAGTAGGAGGAGGGGGAAGAAGGGGAGGAGAAGACAGGAGGGAAGAGGCAGGAGAGTTCTGTCATGAGGTAGGGTTGGTTTAGCTTAGGGGGAAGTCAAAGGGTTACTGAAGGCTGTATCTAACTCCCCCCCACCCTCCCGTATGAGTTCTCTCTCATGTACTGAATTGAGTGGTCCGATGGCAGCCAGAACGTAATATATGAGACATCCTCCAGGTCACGTCAAAAATCTCATCCATCCCTCGTTGCCGCCATCACCATAAAGCAAAGTAATGACGATCTGATATGGACCCTCAAGCCATTAGGGATCCGGTGGTAAATCTCATCATGTCATATACGATGTCGTCAGATACTTTACGATCCCCATTACTCCTTCACAACGAGGTGCGCATAATCGTACAGTGGTAACACGAAAAAATCACCCGGAAAAGCAAGAAGAGTCGCGTGGGAGTAGCAGGAACTAAAAATTACGTATTCATGCTGACGGGTTTCAAGAAAGTACTAAGTCTAGCCCATTGACTATGAGGGGTTCTAAAGCTGAAGACAGAGGACGATTTTATTCAGGTTGGGTAGATCTCTCACAGTAATGGGGCTAAGGGAAATCATTCTTATTCCACTCAGAGCGAGAGGGCATTTCTATACAAAATATAATGAACTTGCCGAGAGAGAGAGAAAGAGAGAGAGAGAGAGAGAGAGAGAGAGAGAGAGAGAGAGAGAGAATAAAGCCTAAGTGGCTACTGAGATCTATGCAGAAATAAACTGGTGAGGAAGCGGTGCTAGGGAGCCCTCTAAGCTGACGATAACACGAGCCCTGGTAATATTATCTCCACAAGTGTTCGAAAGGGTGGTGTTCAGTGGCGTGTGAGTGGCTGGGTTGGTGGAAGTAGGCTATGATACTTGGACAAGGCTAAGGGAGGGTTAATTTTAGGTGGAAGGTGAGGGGGTTTGGTGAAGGGTGAGGGGGTGCTGGTGGGTGTGGTGGTGTGGTGAGGGTGTGGTGAAAGGTGAGTACTGTAGGTGAGAAGGTGGGTGTCTGTGTAATGCAGCGAATGTGAAGTGGAAAGGGAGTGTGTGAAATGTGTAGTGAGTGGACAGTGGGTGTGACGTGGGTGGAGAGTGGATTTCAGGAGAGTACTGGGCGGAGTGAGGGCGGGTGGGTGTGTGGTTGTGGTGGGTGAGGTCACGGTGAAGGCCAGTCACGGCTCACTAGGGAGTTACGTACACACAGGGAGGGCGGAATTAGGGAGTGGTTGCCTGACATGTCACAGCTGAGTGGCTGTGTGTGGAATGTGCAGTGCATGTAGAGTGGGTGAAGTGTGCAATAGCGTGTTCTGAGAGTGTGAGATGTGTATAGTGCGTGATGTAATGTGTAGAGTGGGCGTGTGGAATGTGCAGTGTATGTGAACTAGGTGGTGAGTGTGTGGTGTACAATGTATGTTCAGTGAGACTGGGATGTGTAGAGGATGTTAAGTATACTGCATGATATGTATCAGTAGAATGTTTATGAGGAGTGTGCAGCGTGTATGAAATTGGTAGAGTATGTGCACAAAGTATGCAATGTGTCTAGTGGGTGTGAGGCGTGCAGTGTGATGTATGTAGTGTATATGAATTGTAGCCATGAAGTGTGTGGAGGGGCTTGAGAGGGCGAGTGTATGAAGTGTGTAATATGTCCAGTGGGTGTGAGGTGTGCAGAGTGCGTGAAGTACAGTATGTAGTGTAGTGTTGTGGTGTGACAGAGGGAGTGGGAAGGATATTGTGGGTTGGGTACGGTCATGGTAGAGGCCTGACACATGATTGGGGAGGGTGGGGAGGGGAGGCTAGGGGGGCGATTAGTTACAGGCAGGGCAGGCAGTGGGACGCTCTCTGCCTGTCAAGGTCACACGCACCCACGTCACACCACTCCACCCGCATCACTACTCTCACACACCATACGAGAGCAAAACACACACCCAAGACATCAATGCTAAACCACTACACTTACACCAATGCCTACACCAAACCACATCCCCCCACACGATCATATCTACCCACCATACTCAATCTACGTCATTACATTCACCTAAAGGACCACAGTCATCCACCACACCATTACATTCACTTACCACACCACAAACCTAATCAATCTTCCCACAAATCTCCCACAAGATCACCACACCCACACACAACATTCCAATACCACCACCCCGACACTCATCCACATCATACACACCCACGATACCACCACACACCACACTCATCAACGCCATCATCACACTCACCAGGCAGTCGGCCCACCAGTCACTGTCACCCATCGAGTCACTGCGTTACATGCCAAGCCGTACATAAATCACTGGGTCACTTTATCAAACAGAACACTTGTCACTGTCACTTGCTGGTCAGAAAACTGTCGTGTCACCCATCACTCCGAGTGTTACCTGTCAATCACTACCTTCGTCCTTTCACTGTGAATATCCAACTTTAATATTACACACTGGACCGCAAGAATTTATTCAGATGTGGACGATCCGTAGCAGTCCGAGTTAGTCACGAAACTTTGTTTATTTTAAGTTGGCTCTGATTTTCGTCCATTACATGTTTATTACACGAAACTCGATGGCATTCCACCGGTTCCTATCACTCACCAGACCATTATTTTTTTTTTTATCCAACACAGAAGGAACCAGGCTAAGAGCCCACAAACCAGTCATTAACCAGTCATGCCAACCAGTCACTGTCACCTGCCAGTCACGCCAGCCCCCACCATACAGTCTAGCAAGTCATGTGTCCGCAGACAGTATATATATGGGAGCTTAAGCACTTTTCAAGTTAAATATGTCTTTATAACACAACCCCTTCATTACCAAGAAGTCTTTCCATTTTATTCATTATTCCACCAGATGATCTTACTCAACGATTTTAACTCCAGCCGTGAGAGGGTTGATACTGGCTACATCTAACTCCTTAGCTGAAAAAATATATATATCCCTTAACCTAAGTGAAATCGTCTGGAGGTACCATGGAAAATAATGTACAACCAATACGTCAGTGGATCCAAGAAGTACGCTGTTATCAGAAATACTTTAATCTCTCGTATTTCTTTACTATTCACTCTATTTTGCTTGCGAAATGTTTGGCAGATGCTTGAGTGAATATAATTGCATAAATAAGCAATCATATGTCAAATTTCAGCTCAAAAGTATGTAAATCTAGAAGACAAAAGTAAAAATAAGCTGTCATATAACCAACTAGGCTCAATGTTTGTGAACATAAAAGGCATAAGAAAAATAAGCAATCACACACCCAAATTAAGCTTAGTTTGTAAATATCGAAGAAAAAGTGTAAATGAACATCCTTATATATAGCTTTAGCTCAAAGTTTGTAAATAAGAGAAAACTTAGCAAGGCCAACCAAACAGAAAGGCTTTTGTTTATATACTATTATTTATTATACCCGTGACAGTGACTGAGGTGGTGTGTGTGTGTGTGTGTGTGTGTGTGTGTGTGTGTGTGTGTGTGTGTGTGTGTGTGTGTGTGTGTGTGTGTGTGTGTGTGTGTGTGTGTGTGTGTGTGTGTGTGTGTGTGTGTGTGTGTGTGTGTGTGTGTGTGTGTGTGTGTGTGTGTGTTTGTGTTTGTGTGTGTGTGTGTGTGTGTGTGTGTGTGTGTGTGTGTGTGTGTGTGTGTGTGTGTGTGTGTGTGTGTGTGTGTGTGTGTGTGTGTGTGTGTGTGTGTGTGTGTGTGTGTGTGTGTGTGTGTGTGAACTAGCTACCAGTTTGGCCACACAACATTGCCTGATTGCACAACGTCCCACATTCCCTGTTTTTGTTTCCTCATTCCTTTCATACCTCACGTACAAACTTTTCTTTTTTTAGTTTTTTTTTTTTATTATTATTATTACTCCCTCCTCTAGGTGCTGGAAAGGGGCCACCATTCCGAGGTCATCGCTGAGAACGGGTTAATTCTGAAAAACCAAGGAAATTTGTCTTTATTTTGGCCAATAAAGGACGATTTTTTATTCAAGAGATCCCTAATGCTCAAGGAGTTAAAATAATCCCGTCAGATGTTTGTCTCTTTGTTTCGTCATTCTTTCACAACACGGGTCGTACGCAAGTCGCCTCCACATTCCTCAGAACGTAACAATTCCCCCTTCGCCATATACAGTAAGTCCCTTCTGGCTCACCCTATCACTAACTTCCATTCCATTACTGCGTCATATACAACCAGACAAAAGTACGCCCACTACTCCACTCTGTCTATTTCACACTAGGGGCATGTCCGTCACCTTCCTTTCTCAGGCACAATCAAAGGGAATCATCTAGGGGCCTCTCTCACAACTTGGGAATATTAGCCAGCAGGAGACGTGAGGCAGAAGAGGTGAAATACTGGGAGAACATTTGTCTCCCATTGTACGTTTAGTCTTCATTCGAAACTCCCTTCCCACGATTTCCCTGCCTCCTCTCTTCCCCAAACCTTCCCAGTCATTGTATTTCCCCCACCTTTTCCACCACACTTCCCTTTACTCCATGACCTCCCCTTTCCTCTTCTTTCACCATAACCCATCCTTCCTAAACCCAACCATCCCAGTCTTTCTTAACCTGCATGTTTATCGTGTCAAGTCAAGCCTGCATTCGTCTCCTTCCTCCCGTTTCCCTCACACAGGCTACCCCACGCCCTTCCTTCCCCTCGCCTTTCTATTCTTCAGTATCTCTTCCCTTCATGCTTCCTCTTGTAACTTCCTGTTCCTTGCCTTTACCGTCCTTTCCTTTGTCTTCTTATTCTTCCCTATCTCCTCCTTACTCATTCCTTCCACTGTCCGTCACCAAAATTCTTTCTCCTCTCTTTCCCTTCCCCTTGTATCGCTCTCTAGCTTCCACCTTCCTGTCTCTATTTCTTTCTTGCCCATTCCGTCTTCTACCCTTCTTATGCACCCCTCCATCCTTCCCTTTCCAATATGTCCTTCCCGGCTTTTCCTTTCGCCTTCCACAAAACCTTCCCAGCTCTTCACGTTCAATTCCTCCCAAGTTCTTTTTATAAATTACCGATACATCCTCATTTCACTCCCTCCCTCCCTCTCTGTTCACTTCCTCTGTTCTTTATCTCCTATGCTTTCTTAATAATTTACGTCCCCTTCCCCATATCATTCCTCTTATAAACCCTTCCTGCCCCTCCCCTCCGCCAATCTTTTCCTTTCACGTCCTCCCTCCCATCACATTCCACCCCTTACCATCTCTTCCCTCCTCCCTATGCTCCACTCTCCTCCTTTCCATCTTCCTTCCCTCTCTGTCTTTCTGACTTAATTCCCACTATCGTCCAATTATTCATATTCCAATCTCAATCCTTCCCCCCACCTCTCCCTTTTTTATATGCCACTCTCATTCCTCCCCCTCTTCTCCCTTTTTTATATGCCACTCTCATTCCTCCTCCCCCTCCTCCTCTCGTCTTCTTACATTCGACTATCATTTCTCCCCCTCCCAGCCCTCCTCTCCCCCTTCTCACCCTCCTTTCTTCACATTCTATCTTTCCCTTATAAATTATAACCCTTTCTTCCTATTGTTCTACCTTTAGCTTTTCCTTCTTCCTCTTCCATTATGTTCATCTTCACTTTTAACATCCTCCTTTCCTTCATACTCCACACCTTCCTTTAACATTCCCCTTTCCTTCTACTACTACACCTTTCTTTAACATTCTCTTTTCTTTCTAATTCCACGCATTCCTAACTTCCCTGTTCCCTTCTTTTGCAACGTACTTTTTATGTTCTCCCTTTCATCCCCTCACATTTTACTTCTTCGTTCTCTGTTCCCTTCTTTTGACCGTTATCTTATGTTCTTTCCTTCACATTCCACCCCTTCCTAACTCTCAACGTTCCCTTCTTTATACCTCTCCTTTCTACATATTCCTCTCATTCCTCCTTGTCCTCGTCCTACACCTCCTGCCTTTCCTGTTCGTCCCTCACTCATTTCGTCGTTTTTTTTTTTTTCCTTTACCGTACGTTCCATCCTTAGCAATGCTCTAACAACGTCCCTTCTTCCTCCTTCACATTTTCCTCCTTCCCTGCTCCGTCTCCCCTCCCTCCCTCCCTCGCATTCTATCCATTCCTACCTATATATGTCCCTCTTCACCTACATTCCAACTTCCCTTATCATTCTATCCTCCTTTTCTTTAAATTCTTCTTCCCTTCGCTGTATGTCCTTCCTTAAATCATTACATTTTCTTCCTCCATATTTCTCTTACAATATAACATTCACTTCCCTTAACTTCCTACACCTCCTTAACTCTTTATGTTCCCCTTCTTCTGCCCCTCTCATATCCTCCATTCTCTTATTTTCTACTTTCCTTCGTCTTCCCTCCCTGCCTCCCTAACCCATACATACTCCAATTGACAAGACTGACAGATCAATAAACATGGCAAATGTTCAATCAATTCTGAACATTAAGCTTCACAGCCTACGTTAACCTATAAGCACTGCGACCATGGGCAAGCAGATGTTACAGAATCTTAGCCTGTCTGTAAGTGCTGACCTAATTTAAATGATTTTCCTCTAATTACATAAACTAGATGTTACAGTCCTTGCCCAATTAATAAGCGCTAACCTAGTTTAAAATAACCTAGTTGTTCCTAATATTCCAGCAGCGTAACAGTTCCAAGAAACATTCGTTGTTGATATACGCAACAATTCACTGCAACTTTACATAATTTTCCGCGGCAACGTTCTAAGCACTGATATACTATTCAAGGTAAACACGTAGGTATTATTCAAGGCAACACTTTACATCACCATTTATTTTCTTCTTATCTCTCTCTCACTCTCTCTTTTTTTTTTTTTTCACTCTCCTTATTAGTGGCTGGTAGTTTTTCTGAGTGAGGTGTTGTCCTTGGGTGTTGGGACGCACGCGGCGCTACGGGTCTGGCATTACTGCGTCTAACAACCGTGTCTCCTGCCACCTACACCCACACACACTTAAACATTTTTCTGGCACAACACTTTCACTACCTTAACTTTTTTTTTTTTTTTTCCGAACACAAACTAGGTTAAACGAAACCTGCTTCTGAAAAAATTGAAGTTCTATACATACAGCTACTTTTATTTATTTATTGTTACTATTATCATTATTATTATTATTTATTATTATTATTATTATTATTATTATTATTATTACTACTACTGCTACTATTACTATAAATCATTATCTGGAGATGCTTTCCCCTCTCACAAAGCTCAGTCTCACCAACAACGTCTGAAAATAAAATGAGGGATGAGGATTTACAGAGGTAATTTTGTTGATTTAAGAAAGAATTTTGGAACACGTCATCATAAATTCTGATTAAAAAAAAAAAAAAAAAAAAAAAAAAAAAAAAAAAAAAAAGGGCACTGGTCCCAACAGAGACAATAAACGGTGAAGCAATGGACAGAAACAGACATCAAAGGGGCAGAGCTGAGTCCCTTCATTATGGCCCGTTTATTTTTATCTGACGGAACTGGGCCATTGCCACACCTTAATTTTATACTAAGCTGAGGGAGCCTGAAATTAGATGAACCTAGTTATGAAGTAGGACTGAGTCAAATAGCCCCTCCAATCTGACAACACTCGGCTATCAACTGGACTGAAAGGGGTTTGGGATCTGTTAGGCAAAAACATACCGATTCTAGACCCAACGACAAGGTGGGGCGCTGACCACTCCCATTAACCCAAGGGCAACGTAATCTACTCCCCCATAAAAGCAAGAAAAAAAAAATTGTACGAATACTGTGCTCTCCAATCTTGCGTGTTGAGGGGACGGCTCAGTCTGGTCTTGTGACAAGCGAAGATATTTTGGCTGCTTCATAAAATTACCAATCAACCATGCAATCAATGGGTGCAAAAAATCTGATACCAAAAAGAACAAAAAAAAAAGGGAGGTATGGGAAGTAGGGAATGACAGAGTAGACACTGATAACGTTGAAAGTCATCCTTGTAACACACGAGAAATGGGATGCGAAAGGCCCTACATAAAAAAATATGGATAAACAGATAGATAGGTAGATCGATACGGAAGGCAGTAGAGTTTTGTGTGCTATACTGTATGTCCCAAGCATGATGACGATTTTTTCCCCTTTACCCATGCAGAGGATCAACTGTTAATTTTTTGCTGCCTCCATACTATTTCATGCAGTTTAAGAGAGGATTTTGAACTGCAGGGGCCAGACGCAGCCTTTATTAACCACTTCACGACGAGAGGTCCTTCCTAGGCTGAACCAAATCGTCTGGGGAAAGAATGATTAAAACGAACTAAGCCTCATAGGGTTCCATGGGCTTTTGCTGTACGGCTTGCAGATGGCTGGGAGAGGAGAAATTCAGCGATACGAGAAGCAGTATTTTAAGAGGTTTTGGATACTCCGTAATACCTTTTCCCTGGCGATTTAATTTGCACAATACACCTCGGTAAACAAATTGTCTCTCTATTAACGCGATAATAACAATGACGTACAGGGGAATACCAAGGTGTAATATGCAAAATAAATCGTTAAGGGAATGATGCTACGAGGTCGTCTAAGCAAATACGGCCTTAGTGAAAATTTGTGGCCTGTGTCTCCTCCACATTAAAGCAGTAGCGTGGAAAATTAAGATCACTGTGAGGCAGAAAGAGACTTATTTTTGTGCACCAGGCAAAATAAATCGCTAAGGAAAAGGTGTTACGAGGCACTCTAAGCAACCACAATAATCCTTACTGAAAATTTGTAGCCTGTGACTCCCCCTCATTAAAGCAGTAGGTGGAAAATTAAGATCAGTGTGAGGTGGAAAGAGATGTATTTTTTTCACCCCAAATTTTTCTTCACTGAAATTACTGCGAACAGGTGGTCACCATTACCTCATTAGCATACGGTGTGTTTTGTGGGGGTGGGTGTCGTGTGTGCTTGGGAGTGTGCACGTCTTATACGCATCAGAAAATAAGTGTGTGTGTGTGTGTGTGTGTGTGTGTGTGTGTGTGTGTGTGTGTGTGTGTGTGTGTGTGTGTGTGTGTGTGTGTGTGTGTGTGTGCGCGCGAGTGCGTGCGTGCGTGTGCGGGCGAGTGGAGGTAGGCCAGGGGGGGAAGTGTGCCGTCCTTGGTAAAGGTAGCAACTATGCCCTTGCAAGAGTCCGTATTTATCAAGAATCTTAAATGATTTACAAGGAAAAAAAAAGTCTCCATTTTTACAGTTACATGAAACACTTTTGTCTTTCGTATTTTTCACTTATATATTTACTCTAGTTTGACTGTGAAGGGCATGGTAGGTGCATAAGTGAAGAAAACATAAACATAAACATAAATAATCAATCAAGCTGAAGCGAGTTGGTAAATCTGGAACCTAATCCGCCACTGACCACCACAAAAACTAACCACCCCTACCACCACCACGACCACCTCAGGCCAAACTACATCCAGTGCCCTAACATACCAGGCTAGACTTCCCTTCCTCCTTGCGTACACCACCCCACACACCCCAACCTACCCACAACCACACTGACCACCACAAAAACTAGCCACCCCAGCCAGCCACTCCGAGCCAACCTACACCCAGTACTCTCACATACTAGGTAACACTTCCTTCTTGCCTTTTTGCGCATACCACCTCTATCAAAAACCACACACATTCTCTCTCTCTCTCTCTCTCTCACACACACACACACACACACACACACACACACACACACACACACACACACACACACGCAATCAATCCCCAATCTATTAAAAAAAACACACACACACATTCCTCAACACACCACCACAAGTCAGCAGCGTATCTTCTCCATCTGAGTGAGGCCACAAGGAGTTTCGCCATCACCACCACCAGGTCTGGCGTTGAGCGTATGGTGGTGGTGGTGGGCTGAGGACCGGAAGCCTCAGAGCCGTGACAATACCCTGCTGCTGCTGCTGCTTGCGCCACCATCTCTCTCTGTCCCCCCCCTAGCCAGCTCCCCTCCCAGCCTTCCTCTCTCGGGTTGCGTGCAGCGGGGTTACATACCGGTACATCTTGCAGTATCTATCTGTCAATCCAGCCATCTCTCTCTCTCTCTCTCTCTCTCTCTAGATAGATTGATAGACAGATAGATAGACAGACAGATAGATAGATAGATAGACTGATAGACAAATAGACAGGATGTAAGCAGCGGTATGTCCTAGCCTTAACCATTCCTCTAAAGGCTAAATGCTTGAAAACTAATTAGGTACCCTGTGTGTGTGTGTGTGTGTGTGTGTGTGTGTGTGTGTGTGTGTGTGTGTGTGTGTGTGTGTGTGTGTGTGTGTGTGTGTGTGTGTGTGTGTGTGTGTGTGTGTGTGTGTGTGTGTGTGTGTGTGTGTGTGTGTGTGTGTGTGTGTGTGTGTGTGTGTGTGTGTGTGTGTGTATTCGTGCGTGCGCACGCTTAAGACTGCGTGCCAGAATGTACTCCTAACTGTGTGTGCATTTTTCTAGGTGTGCGTGCGTGCGTTTACATGTGTGTAATGCGTGTGAGATGGGTGGGGCAGAACCACCTGGCACGAGGCGATTTTTTTTTCTTGTACGTAATCCATATATTCTTGTGGCTACTTACCCCTAGCTCCTTCCCTCATCTGGTACCTACCTCATATTCCTACTTGGGCCCACTGTTTATACTACGGTACCTCAACCACAGCCTAAAGAAATTTTACTTCCCTATCCATCTATGTCAATCCACATACATACATCTGTTATCTATCTATTTACATTCTTTATCACATATACCCTTATTATTCAACAGGTCTTGTTCTACTTACTGCTGGTAGTTTCCTTTACCTGATCCCAACACCTTTCCCTACTCTATTCCCTGCCTGCCTACCTATTTACTACTGCTGCACAGCTACTTTGACTACTACTACTATTACCTCTACTAATGTCTTCAATCTAACCTTTTCCTCTGACGATTAACTATTTCACATGTACCCCACACTAATTTAGTCACGTCCACCTTAAGATTACATTTCTCCATCTTCCCCCTTCCTTCATCTACCTGGCTCCCTTTCTCTTGTTTTATACCGCCTCCACCTCACTCTGGGATTTTCTTTTTTTCCTTGTACTCCTACAGGCCTCCTCTATTGGCTATTTCCCCTGATGTGCCCCTCCCCCCTCTCAAGTCTATATATTTCTTTCCCCTGTTTTATGACGTCTACTTTTTCCTCCACTATCTTTACCTCTTCCTCCACCTTCCACGTCCCCCCCTCCCTCTCTCCCATCTATCAATCTATGTATCTCTCCATAGTTTCAAGCCACTATTCACTCCCCTCTTCCCCATTCCAGCCCTCCTCCTCTATTTCACTACTTACCTTTGACTTCTCCTCTCCCTACCTCCCTCCCGGGACGCACCAAGAACTCTTTCACAGTCATTCTTTTAAGTTTGATCTGAAACATTCGTCACGGTCTTCTTTCTTCTTTTTTTTCACTGTAAGTGTTGCATCACAAAAGGAGCACGTGATTCATTACTTTCCTACGTCCAGACTGAATCACTGACAGAGACTATTGGATTACAGTCGGTATGCTTTTATCTATCGGAACTGGATCACGAGAGAGAGAGAGAGAGAGAGAGAGAGAGAGAGAGCGCGCATACCTAGTGGCTGTGAGTTGTGATGCAACTAGGGGATAATGACAACCGTGGTGCGGTAGGTAATGATGTGGTGAAGTGTGGTGTGGTGTGGTGAACATGACGACACAACACACCTGCCACCATGTAGAGAAAGTGTTTGTAAAGGCCTTGTGCTGGAGAGGGACGCTTTCATGTGGTGGCACCGATATAATCACGCGGCTCCACTGCCTGGTTAAACAAACGTTTCTATATAACATCCCCATCCCCTCAAAGGAGGATGGTGGACTGCAGGAGGAGAGCAACTGTGTCTGCTGTTCACTGTGTTCACTTTCAGATGAGCTGCTGCTGCTGCTACTACTACTACTACTACACATAATTTTGTAAAGAGTTCGTACCGTACATACGTACACCCTCACTTCACCATTTTCAATCCCTTCAATCCGATGACGTTGCTATTTTTTCACTATCTTTCTTACTAGTTTACTGCGATTTAGCTCTTAGGAAAGAAAGTGTTTTAAAAGGACTTCTACGGTATACGAGTGTTTCTACGTACTTCCAGCCTCACTCCATCATTTTTAACCATGTCACAATGATCACGCCTATCTTCTTTTATTGTGGCTACGGAATTGGAGATGTTATTCAGCTTAGGAGAGCCCATTAGTGGTAAAGGGGTTAATGAAGGCTAGGACTATACAGGTATATATTACACATTCAAAGTCTCTCCTAAGCTGAACAGTCTGGTGGAAGCAAGTATAATATATAAATACATCATCTTACAGAAAGGATGCAGTTACATACAATCTCGAAAAAGGAACATATGTAACATTTCGACACATAACTGATTCACACCACTATTGGAAAGCCTATCATCTAAACACTATCAACCAAATTTAAAATATGCTTACCTGTTTAGCAACAACATTCTTTAGACATAAAATTTTACTACATCTCGTCCATCTTAACTTGGTGTAAATTTCGTCCTTCTACAGCTTATTTCCCCTAACCCAACAAAGAATAATAAGGCAATACTACGGTTCTAAGTTCTTCCCATAACCCTGTTTCGTGTTAATCTCTATACTCATTTTTTTTTTTTTTCGTGACGAAGATGCACTTGACAGGCTTGTGATGAATGACTGAATGAAACATTACTTCATAATCTCTTTATTCGTTGGCATTACTAACTGACAACATATATCTGAGGGGGAAATTTGGGTTAGTAAATGTTATTCGGATATGTTGCATTTAGCCAGTCATCACCAACCTGTCAAGTGCATCTTCGCCCCAAAAGAGAGAGAGAGAGAGAGAGAGAGAGAGAGAATAGTTACAGTTCAACATACAACATAGGTCGAGCAGTGGTCACAGTATAACAAAAAGACTCCTCGTGTTTTTCTCCCACAGTTTCTTCCTGACGTCACATCTTTTTACACACGGTAATTTTAGGCCAAGTTAAAATAAACTGCGTATAACAGACAGACTCCTCATGTCTTTTCTCCCATATCTCCCTTACGCCAAGTCTAACTGCTGCTCGTATCTTTTTTTCCATATATTCCTTACGCCATGTCAAATACAATGCGCATGTCAACTTTATGCCAAGATACCTTTACGTCAAGATAAAACAAACAGAAAATTAGACGAACAGCTCGTCTTTCTCCCACATCTCTCTTACGTTATGTCAGTTTACGCCAGGTCAATTTACGGTAAACACGTCAATTTTAGGCCAAATTAGACAGAGAATTACAGAATGAGTGCGTATGTCTCTCATACACACCTCACTTACGCCATGTCCGTTTACCTTCCTTACCTCTCTACCTCCACTGCTCCATCCAAGAACCAGTACTCACCTGAAAAAAGGAAAAACACATTACAATTTTCCATTCAGTATCGAGTTCCCCGCTGTTATTAGTACTGGTGGGAATGGGAAAAAAGGGATATGATGAAGACAATAATAATAAATAACAATAATACTAATGATGCTGATGATTATGAAACTGATGATGATGATGATGATGACGAAAAATAAATGTTACATACAACTTTGAACATCCGCACACTTATAAAAATGTGTGTGTGTGTGTGTGTGTGTGTGTGTGTGTGTGTGTGTGTGTGTGTGTGTGTGTGTGTGTGTGTGATGTGGGTTGGACGAGGGTGGTTCGGTTTCATCGTCCACCTGCACATTAGTGACCGCATGGTAACACGACCTCTCACGACCTACATTTTTAACCACACACACACAGACACACAAACAAAGATATTACGTCACACCACACGTAAACAAAATAAAGGCTATATGTTACAGCACAGAACTCTTATAAAAATCTACACGCTTTCATCCAACTTAGTGCAGCTGTAAGGAACGGCATCTCACGCTTATATAACAATACACTATCCCATACCATATTCAATAATTTATCCTCTTTATTGTAATCTTGTTCGTGCCACGTTTTTATGTCACTGAATCAATCTATGGATAATCTCTCACTGCATACCGTCTTCATATATTAATTAATAATGGTGATCCCAGGCGAATTTACATTACTCAGAACTAAACTATGAATGGATTGGATTAGATTGGATTTACTGAGAGAAAAAAAAGTGGTGCTTTCTCACTTCAGTACGACCACTCGCTTTTTTATATTCGAAGCACCGGTATATGCATTACTACGATAACTGTATACTGTAAATTTAAAACTCGCCTTTCTAAATATCAAGGAAAATGCTCTCTCTCTCTCTCTCTCTCTCTCTCTCTCTCTCTCTCTCTCTCTCTCTCTCCTTACAACCCACCACCACCCCATCATCATCATCATCATCATCATCTTCAAGATAAAGCTACCTACACACTCTCTCCAGGAGAAATGCATCACCCACATCCTGTAATATATCTTTATAAGGAAAGCCCGAAATCTAAACCAGAAGAGCGTAACCCATCCCCCTGCCTCTCTCTCGCTGCATCACCCACGTCACGTCAGTAATATATATCTAAATCTCGCGACAGAATGGCCATGCACGATAGGTGGGCGTAAAGTGGTCAGGCATGTGATCAATGTACTCTTGTCATTATAAGCAACTGATTTATGTGTGGGATGTGTAGAAGACTATCAGCACACAAATATGGAGTGATTTGTTTAGCAGTGGAGAATAAGGTTCGGTTAATGAAAGTGATGATGATGATGTATATTACTGGAATACAGTGTTTGGACGACAATGATGATTATGATGATGAATAACGATGTGTATTCCTCAAAAATAAGGTTAGAATGATGACCAGTAAAAACAATGGCAATGATGACGTTAATGAAGATACGTGACAAATAACGATAATGACGGTGATATTACAGTGATAATGAATATACTTCTTCGATATATGTTTAGAAAAGACATAATAGCAGTGACAAACATATATAACTCCTCTATCACTCCACATCCTTTCATCAAGCCTGGCTATAAAAAAGTATATATATATCCTGACTTTAACCTTTCACAACGATGACGCGTTTTCGTTTCATTCGTGTTGCTTCCACACGATTTCAGTTACAAAAAAAACTTGTACTGAGTTATTTTTTCTATCAATTCATGCTTTCAATACGAAGATTTTTTTCCCCTGTAGTTTTCTTTTTTCATTCTTGTTACTTTGACAATGTTATTCAATTTGGGAAAGATTTCTACTTTTGAAGATAGAATACTGTATATTTCTTTTTTCTTAGTCCATTTCTGCTACTTCCATGCGATTCCACTCATACTTAAGACTGCTGGAGTTGTGGGGGTTGCCTGCTGTCCTTCATGCCATATCAGCCCAACCAACTCGCACCTTGTCTCTCTCTCTCTCTCTCTCTCAAATGTAGTCTTAGTGCATTTTATTTTCTCAACATTATCCCTCACACACACACACACACACACACACACACACACACACACACACACACACCAACTCCTCCTCGTCTGGCGTACGAAGTGAGGCGTCTGGGGCAGTCGTGTGGCCATTGCGAAGAGTTACGAGGTGGTCGTGTTATTAGAGTGCCTAGTGATGGCAGGTGTGGTGCAGGGACGGTGGCAGTTGTGGTGCTGGTGATAGCGAGGGTGATAGTGATGATAGTTGTAGTGGTGAGTGATGGTGATGGTTATACAGGAAGTAGAGGTAAAGGGTTGGCTCCTTGTAGTGGTGACTGTGGGTGTGGTGGTGGTGGGGGTGATGATGATGATGATGATGATGATGATGATGATGATGATGATGATGGTGATGGTGGTGGTGGTGGTGGTGGTGGTGGTGGGTGATGGTGATGGTTGTACGGGAGGTAGTGATAACTGGTGGGTCCATGTGGTGTTATGGTGTGATGATGATGATGATGATGATGATAATGCTTGTGGTGATGAGTGAGAGCGATCGTTGGACGGTGCGTAAAGGCTGAGACAAGACTTCTTGTAGTGGTGGTGGGGGGGTGAGGGTGAAAAATGTGGTGAATAATGATATGATAGTTGTATGGTGTATATGGAGGATAAAGAGGTGACTTAGCACTCGTGGGTGATGACTGATATGATGGTGGTTAAGGTAATGATGGTGGTTAAGGTGAGGTGGTAGGTACAGTCAGCATTAAAAGTCCTGTCGTCATATTCAGCTTTTTTACGGATTTCGAAAATAAGTTTGGGTAGAGAGTAGTAGACAAGATTTTTTTTTTTTTTTTTTTTTGGGGGGGGTACATTTTACTGTCATCAGTGTCGTTGCTGTTCCGCAGACTAATTTTCAAAGTTCACGGAGAAAAAGCTAGGACAGATGCCAGGACTTCTGATCCCGACTGTACACTAGGTTGGTTTAGGGTGGTTCGGGTGTAAGGGTGACAGCTGTGGCGGACGCTGATGGCTGTGGCTGTGGCATGATCGTTTAGGGTAGTTGTGGTATAAAGGAGGTCGTGATTAACCCCCTGATTCAGTATGACCCATTTTATTTATTTATTTATTTATTTATTTATCTACTGCTGCCCCCAGACGATTCCATTCAGCCTAGGAAAGACCGTATATCCAGCCCCTTCAGTTCAAAACCTTCACCCTACGTTGAATAAAACAGTCTAGAGATGGCAAGAATTGAATGTAAAAGATGTCCCTGGGCTCAGTGGATCGGCAGTAAGATGAAATACCATTATCTAGTACACCATTATAATATTTGAACCTATACGATGCCTTGGTGATTAATGGTCCACTTAAGATCACAATAAATGGTTACGATATTGTCAGAGACGATGTGTTTAATTCCAGATCTTCAACTTTTTATTCTTTTTATATTTTTGCAATGTAGTAGATATAATTATGACTGAAAAAAAGCATAATATTAATGGTAGGTATTAAAACTGGATTGAGATATTATGCAATATTTGGTGCTGTTGATAATGCACTATTGGAATAAGTGGTAGTGGACCTAATTGTAGTGGGGTGAAGCTAGTGGTGGTGGTGGTGGTGGTGGTGGTGGTGGTGGTGGTGGTGGTGGTGGTGGTGGTAGAGGTATTGGTGGTGGTGATGGTGGAGGTAGTGTGCTGATGGTGGTAGCAGTGTGGCAAAGGTGGTGGTGGTAGTAGTGTGGCAAAGGTGGTGGTGGTAGTAGTGTGGCAGTCGTGGTGGTGGTAGTGCTGTGGCAGTGGTGGTAGTAGTGTGACAGTGGTGGAGACGGTGATGATGGTGGTGTGCTGATGGTGGTAGTAGTGTAGCAGTGGCAGTAGAGGTAGTGGTGATGGTGGTAGTAGTATGGCAGTGGTATTGGTGGTGGTGGGAGCGGCCGGCAAGGGGCATCGTCCGGCTGACCCGCTCACTGCACCGCTACCCAGGACCGGCATCTCTCTCTCTCTCCCCCTCCATCTTTCCCTCCCATCACCCTTCTCCCTCCCTCCCACTCTCTCACCCTCTCCCTCAATTCCATCCTACCTACACTGCTAACCGAGACTGCCACGTCTCTCTTTGCCCTCACCCTCTCTCCATAATTTTCACCATCTGTCTTTCTCTCTCCTTCCTCGCTACATCACCACTAGGACGGGTACCTTTCCCTCTCTTCCTGCACTCTTCTCTCCCTCTCTCTCTTTCTTTCTCCCTCTCTCAATCTCTTCCACCCTCATTGCACCGCTAGCCAGGACCGACCCTACCTCCATGCTCTTCCCCCTCTACTCTCTCTCTTCCCTCCCATTCTCCCCCTCCCTCCATCCTTCCCTCCATCGCTATCTTCCACCCTTACTGCACCTCTCCTCTCTTTTTCTCTATTACCCCCTTAACTAAAGCACCATCTTACAGCTTTATACCTGCTACCTTCACAGTGATTTTATTTAACTTGGAAAATACCTTGAATGGCAGGAGATGATGAGGATAATATAAATTTCTCTACCAGTTTGAAAAATCCCTCATAAGCTGAATATCATCTGGTTCTTGCAAAACTAAAATAAAAAAAATTGCGTCATGGCAGAGAAGGGGTCAGTTTTTTTCCTTTACTACCTCCTGTTCTCATTCTTCCTTCTTTCCTCCAAATTTTCTTCCTCCATTTCCTCCCTTCATCCATGACCCGCATACCTTACATTCACGACGTAATCTTCTCCAAGGGTCCACTACGACACACACACACACACACACACACACACACACACACACACACACACACACACACACAGAGTCCTCTATTTAATATAAAACGTACACAAAAAATACACCTAAGACAATTTCTCTCTCTCTCTCTCTCTCTCTCTCTCTCTCTCTCTCCCCTACGCAGCCGTCATGCCACATTCTGGAGGCATGAATCACACTGTACCTGTAACCTGTAGCGGCCACCTCCTCCTCTGGCCTTACCTGTCCTTCCACCTAACCCAACTAAACCCTCATACACCTGGGAACCACAATATTCATCATCATCATCATCATCATCATCCAGACCTCTTTTCCCACCTAAGGACAAGGTGAGACAGGATCCCGACAGCAAGAAAAAACTAAAATAAAAGGAGAACCTACCCCAAAATCTGATATATTACAAGGGGCACACACTCATTCACACGCCATTCAAGCTCCCGAAATCCTGACACCATTGTATTACGCTCATAGCTATTCCTTTCGCGAGTGTTCAAGGCTAATTCTTCTCGTAGGTGTTCAAGGCTAATTCTTCTCGTAGGTGTTCAAGGCTAATTCTCGTAGGTGTTCAGGGCTAATTCTCGAAGGTGTTCAAAGATAATTTTTCTCGTGGGTGTTCAAGGCTAATTCTTCTCGTAGGTGTTCAAGGCTAATTCTTCTCGTAGGTGTTCAAGGCTAATTCTTCTCGTAGGTGTTCAAGGCTAATTCTTCTCGTAGGTGTTCAAGGCTAATTCTTCTCGTGGGTGTTCAGGGCTAATTCTTCTCGTGGGTGTTCAAGGCTAGCTCTTCCTGTGGGTGTTCAAGGCTAAGCTGACGTATCATCAGTGGCATATTTATCTCACTATACTCACTTCTTTTGTTTTTACTGAGGTGAAGATGCGCTTGACAGGCTGGTGATGACCGGGTTAATGCAACATGTCGGAATAACATTTACTAACCCATATTTCCCCCTCAGGCATATGTTGTCAATTAATAATGCTAACGAGTAAAGAGGTTATGGAGTAATGTTGCGTTCTGCCAATCATCACCAACCTTTCAAGTGCATCTTCGCCTCCATAAAAAGAAAAAAAAAAAGAAGAAGAAAAAAAAAAAGAGTATAGTCTGTTTTCATCTGACTGAACTTGCCCACATCCACAACTTCAGTACTATTTCGTGGGTTCGTAATATTCTTTAAGCCTTATTTAAGATGTAAGAACGAATCTCCTTGGTTACAAGTTAATCTACCTTTAGGACTGACTACACCTGGTCATCAATCGAACTAGATGTTAGGTATCTTCGAGTAATCGCGCTACAGTAAATGACAAGTAATCAGTGCCACTTACGATATTATACCTTAGGGGTGGGTGGGTGAAGGACAGTAGACAGATATTACACCCAATTTACACGCTCAGCTGCAGGCTACTTGAAAGTTAATAGAGCCTCTGAAGCTTCATCTCGAGATATTATTACGCAGACAAATTAACTGCTTTTACAAACACAAGGCACGACTCCTTTTTAAAAATTCAGTCAATTTGGAAAGAGACTAGGATTCCACTGAGCCAACTGTGAGATAATTATGGTAATGGAAATTGAACCCTAGATAGAAAATAGGTTTCAATTTGGCTTACAAAGAGTCTGGTAGTCGTCACAACAAAATATAAAGGCCCATTGTATTAAAAAAAAAAAAAAAAAAATAGCATTTCTAGTCAAGGAAGGTGTTACGATGGTGCAAGATTCAGTCAAGGAAGGTGTTACGATTGCGCAAGATTCAGTCCTACTACTCAACATTGCAATTCAATCATCCCCCATACACTTACCCAAAAACGTGTGTAGACCTCAGTGTCAAATATCTATTAAAAAAATAAATAAAAACTAGTTACCTATGCAACTGATATGATAAAAGCAACAGAAATCAGTATTATTTTACTCTGCCTTTGTCTGCCCTTATCTCGTCCCACGCCTCCCGGGAAAATATCTATCGGCTGCAGGGGTAAAACATGGGAAACACAATTTTATATGAAGAACACTTAATACTATCTATCTACCACTGTATTCATCCGAGAGAGAGAGAGAGAGAGAGAGAGAGAGAATCAGCTATGTGTGTGCTCACTGTGCGTTTGTATGTGCTGCTGAATTTATTATTTGCAGAATTTATTACTGTGTTAATGTCTGTGTTTGTGTGAATGCGTGGGAATGTGAATACGCATGAATCGTCTACATACGTGTGTGCGCGAATATGCATGACCATTCTGACCTACATGCCGTGACCCGCCACCTCTTTTCTTCTCTTTATTAACAACTCCGTACCAACGCATGAGACACCCTACCGTACTTAACATACCCAGTGCCTAGAAGCATGCATTAAAGCACTCTGTTTACGTAGCGTTTTAGCAACCCACCCTATGACTAAGTATTTGATGTTCTTAAGACGTGAAACACCCGTTCCTAATACGTAACCCGTTTGTGTACGTTGTTACTGGGTATCCACACACACACACACACACACACACACACACACACACACACACACACACACACACACACACGTCATCAATTCCAGAGGTTTAAAATGCATGTGAAGACTGAAGAACGGTTTAGTGTGGAGCATGTAAAATGGTTTCCCTTGGTAAGCGACAAATACCGTATCAGCTATACACTTTATCATATCTACATAACCTTTATCTAGTATAGCAGCGGTTTCGTCTGACCTACTTAACACAGTATTACGTAAGTCCCTGATCGCCTACATGACACGATGAAGTGGTAAGTTTCTACAGGAAACATTTGGATATATTGTACGGGGAATATATTTATCTTACCGAATGCAGAAATGTGTGTGTGGCTTATGGATGTGGAACGGAGTGTGAAAAGAAATAAAAAGGAAAAAAATACGTGTGTGTGTGTGTGTGTGTGTGTGTGTGTGTGTGTGTGTGTGAACGTACAAAATACTTGTGTGTGCGTACTGCAGCTGTGAACGTACACATGTACTAGTGTCCTTGTGTGCTGATTATGTGCCTTACTGCGTCTAAAATAAGTGTACCCTTGTATCACTGTTGAAGGCTGTGTGTGTGTGTGTGTGTGTGTGTGTGTGTGTGTGTGTGTGTGTGTGTGTGTGTGTGTGTGTGTGTGTGTGTGTGTGTGTGTGAGAGAGAGAGAGAGTGCTTGTATGTGTATTTTTTTTTTTTTATGCGAGGAAGAAGGAACCAAAGGCCATGAGCCCGCAGTAACAGTTCCCTCCAAGAGAAAAACAAAATACAATAGAGAGCCAAATTCAAGATCCGATCATTTTGACAGGAAGCATCATTACCTGAGGCCTTCATACGGTAATCCCCCCCATCCAAGTGACCCCCTGGCCCAATGACCCCCGCAGTGACCCCCCCAATGTCATAATGCCCCCTCTCTCCCCCTTCCCCCTCTGATCATACCCCTGGGCACTGACAAGCAACAGGGTACGAGGTGGAGGGAGACGGGGTACAGTAGAGAGGGTGGAAGTGGATAAGGTAGTAGTAGATATGGTAGTGGTAGATATGGTAGTGGTACATAGGGTGGAAGGTAGTAACGGGTAGGGTAGCAGCAGATGACAGAGTGGCAGAATATTAGGACATCCAGAGCAGTAGGTAGGATAGTATCACAAAAGGCCTTGGTAGATAGGATTGTAGTATTAGATAACAACAGATACGGTTGAGGACAGTAAATCTCTCTCTCTCTCTTTCTCTCTCAAAACACAACGCAGAACAGTAAACCACCTTCAACGGCATCCAGGCTAAGTCAACACAAGCCTCACTGAAGAAAAAAAATCACAGTTAAAACGAGTCACATAAACCCAAACAACTCGGCATTCTTTAAGACACAGCTTATGAGCTCTGAGATGCAAACACTGCTCAAACGCAAAACAACTTCGACGGAATTAAGCTCACGTTAAAACATGCCACAAGGAAGGTATTAAAAAAAACAAAAAACAAAAAACAAAACAAAGGGTGTGCGACTGTGCGTGTTTGGATATCTTTGTGTCGGAGTCTCTCTCTCTCTCTCTCTCTCTCTCTCTCTCACACACACACACACACACACACACACACACACACACACCTTCGACGGAATGCAGGTCACACACGAACACGCCCCGAGCAAGGTCAAAAATCAGACTAATTATCCACTCAGAGCAATTCACATAACTTGGGTCAGGTCACGACGCAATAAATACCAAGTTATGATGAAATATGTCCAGTTACCTCTTGCGTAATTTTAACCAACAGCTGCTAACACCACAATCATAAATAAACATCGAATTCTGAAAAAATAGAATATCTAGTTACCTCGTATGCTATTTTACCCAAAGCTTTTAACACCACAGTCATAAATAAATAAATAAATACATAAATACCTAGTTCTGTCGTAACTTATCTAGTCTCATCGTATCCAATTTTACTCTTAAACTTCTAACTCCACAGTCATAAATAAATAAATATAATACCAAATTCTGACGTAATAACAAAGCCAGCCATCTCATATTTTATTTTAACCAAGAACCTGCTAACATCACCATCATAAACATTCAAATCTCACGCACCTCAAAAATGAAGTATAATGAACTCAAATTTACGAGTGGTCAGGCATGTTTGATTTTTGTTAAGGTTATGCGAGTCACGAGCTGCACTAACACCATCGTCAGGGAGCAGTTTAAAGCAGCAATCTTACAACCAGGTCTCTCCAAGTTGCTTCATACTCGCGGACATGCTTCCCCGGGTGCCGAAAGCTTTCATTTTTGTGGGTGAGAAAAGAGGTCTGGGTGGTGGTGGTGGTGGTGAAAGTAGTGGTGGTGATCATTTCAAATATTACAATTACAGAGTACCCATATAACAGACTTCCTAATTCAACCCAGGGATATAAAATGTACCTGAGCGACGCACAGACAGCCGTATCAAAAATGTGAAAAGCAATGCTGAACTTTTGTGGTGTGTGTGTGTGTGTGTGTGTGTGTGTGTGTGTGTGTGTGTGTGTGTGTGTGTGTGTGTGTGTGTGTGTGTGTGTGTGTGTGTGTGTGTGTGTGTGTGTGTGTGTGTGTGTGTGTGTGTGTGTGTGTGTGTGTGTGTGTGTGTGTGTGTGTGTGTGTGTGTGTGTGTGTGTGTCCATGGTTACCACACGACCCCGACATAACTCTGGACGGTAACGATTGCCACATTCCTCCGTGTCCTTAACCCTTATGACGCGGCCGGAGGGGGAGGGGGGAGAGGGAAAGGCCGGGACGGAGGGAAATGGAGGGAAAGAAGAAGGGATGGAGGGAGGTAAAAGAAGGAAGAGAAACGCGGAAGGAGGGACGGGGGGGGAAAGAAGGGAGCTAAGCAGAGAAGGAGGGGGGGAAAAATGGACAGAAAAAGGGAAGGAGGGAATGGAAGGGGAGGGAGTAAATGGGGAGTGATGGGAAGGGAATGGATGGGAAGAGAGAACGAAGGGGGCTCAGTATGGGAAGATGGATTGTTGGAGGGGAGGGACGGAGAAGGAGAGAATGGAAGGGAAAGGGATGAGAGGATCACAGGGGAAGGATGATGGGAAAGGGAGGGAGGGAGGGAGGAAAAATAAGGGGAAATCAGCACAGAGATGGAAGCGGAGAATGGAAGGGGAGAGACGGAGGGGGAGTGAATGGAAAGGGAAGGGCGGGAGGAAGCGGAAGGGAGAGAATGGATGAGACGGAGGGTGAGAGAAGGAAGGGAAGGGAAAGTTGGAGGGTGAATGAAAGGATGAGGAGGGGCCGAAGAAGGAGGTAAATGGGAGAGGAGAGAATGAGGGAGAGCGAACCGAAGGGGAGGGACGGACGGGGGGCGAGAAAATAGAAGGGGAGGGACGGTAGGAGGGGAAGGGAATGGAAGGGGAGGGGCCGGAGAGAGACGTGAATGGAAGGGGAGGGAAGGAGGGCTGTAGGGAAGGCCAGTAGGACATAACTGGACCCTCCGCGCCAACTCTTATCTCCCTTCCTCTCATCCAGCCCTAGGGTTTGGCGAGAGAGATGGGAAACTACGGCCAAACACACACACACACACACACACACACACACACACACACACACACACACACACACACACACACACACATTCATACATTTACAGAGATCAAATATTTCTACATATATACTCACACAAACCCACATACATAATACATGCATCCATACACACGTAATAAAATGCAAAAAATCTACTAATACAGATACACCACCCACCACTTACACTTGTACAACCTTAAATCTAGTTAACAAATTCGCACATAAAACACACAAACACAGAACGAACTGCTGTAAACCTTGTCACATAACTCCTCTCGACAGGCAAACACCACTAACCGTAAAGCACAACACTAAACCACACACACACACACACACACACACACATCCATCCATCCATCCATCCATACCAAATGAGGCGTAATTACAACCCAGCCTTGTGGCCAGGATGTAAGACAAGTGGTCAGCGTCTAACTCGGCATGAATGGCCAGAGGTTTCAGTGTTTTACAGCTTGGCACTACATTAACACTGACCCACGTGCACCATAATTTACGAAAATACTCTCTCTCTCTCTCTCTCGTGTGTGTGTGTGTGTGTGTGTGTGTGTGTGTGTGTGTGTGTGTGTGTGTGTGTGTGTGTGTGTGAGAGAGAGAGAGAGAGAGAGAGAGAGAGAGAGAGAGAGAGTCACACATACCTCCAAACCTAATGAGTGTTAAATACAACCTCAAGCCTTGTGACCACCAGGGAAGGCAGTGGTCACCGTCTGGCACAGGTAAAAATGCGTAAAGGCGTCACAGCTTAACTATACGCTTTTTACAGCTTACCTATACTCTTTTTACTTTAACTTGGTCTAAAACTGCCATCTCTCCATCTTAAATGCTCATCTACAACAAGAGATAAACATTAAAATATGGTACTAGTCACGAAGAAGTGCTGTGGAGATGTAGAATCACAGTGTTGTATTCTGTCACTTAGCTACGTGAAAAAAGTTGCAAAGGACGAAAATCCCTACCATGTTAAGGTCAATGAACGAATATTTGACGTGGTACACCATATTAGTCGTATTAGCATGAGTCTGTTAAATGTGTGTGTGTGTGTGTGTGTGTGTGTGTGTGTGTGTGTGTGTGTGTGTGTGTGTGTGTGTGTGTGTGTGTGTGTGTGTGTGTGTGTGTGTGTGTGTGTGTGTGTGTGTGTGTGTGTGTGTGTGTCCTGCGTAAATCTGACATCTAAAATGTGTGTGTAAGGCTGTGTGATGTCTGCCGTTGTCCCTGTCACCTGTACTTCTGTCTGTCTGTAGGTGTCTGTTTGTATGTCTGTCTGTCTCCATGTATATATGTATGTATGTATGTATGGATGGATGGATGTTTTTTTTTTGTCTGTGCGTGTCTGTGTCTGTTTATCCATGACGCTAATGTTTGTATCTAAGTGTGTAAGAAGCATGTGCGTGAGAATGCGTACATGTAAGTACAGAGACAATTTAGAGGTCTGTGCTGTGTAGGTAATTCATGTCTTGGATAGTGCAGGCCCCAGAAATTGCCCACCAAAACATGCACACGGTCATGTACGTTTAGTTTGTGTATGCAAAATCCCTCATGTGAAGTGTTTATGTGCATGTGCACATATTGGTGGGCTGTGTATGTATGTGTGAGTTATTTGCAAAAGACTGATTCTGTGTGTGTGTGTGTGTGTGTGTGTGTGTGTGTGTGTGTGTGTGTGTGTGTGTGTGTGTGTGTGTGTGTGTGTGTGTGTGTGTGTGTGTGTGTGTGTGTGTGTGTGTGTGTGTGTGTGTGTGTGTGTGTGTGTGTGTGTGTGTGTGTGTGTGTGTGTGTCTTTCAATCAGGTATACCTGAAGGTGGAAGTGGCCGGGAGGGGAGGGAGGGGGAAATGGTAGAGGAAAAGGGGAGGGGGCACAGGAGGAGGGGGGAACGAAAAGCTTGGCCGGTTTGTAGGTCAGTGTTTCGTGGTTCTCCCTCCATGCCTACCTCCCCTCCCCTTCCTGCTTACCTCCATCCCTCCCTCCTTCCTCCTCCATTCTTCCTCCTTCCTTCCTCTATATCACTGCCCTCCATCATTCCTATTTTATGTCTATTTTTCCTTCTTCCATCCCTACTTCCCTTCATGCTTACCTCATCCCCTCCCCCTTCTTACCTTCCTTCCTCCTCCATCCCTTCCTCCTGCCTCCGTCATTCCTACTTTAAGCTTAATTTTTTCTTCCCCTTTTCCCAAGTCTCCCTCCCTCCCATCACTTATCTTCCTTCCTCCTTGCTGTCTTCATCTCTCCCTCTTTCATACCTTACATTTTACTTTTCCTCCCATCATTCTTGCCTCTTACCCCCCATTTTTTCCTTCCTCCTTCCTTCTTCACTGCCTCCCCCCTCCTCCTTCATTAATTCCTCCCTTCCTGCACCCACTGACCCCTTCTTTCCGACCTCCCTCTTAAATTCCTCCCTCTCCTCCTCCAGTCTGCCTCCCTTCTCCACTTCCCAGGCCCTCCCTCTTCCATCCAACATCCCAGCCTCCCTCCTCCTTCCCGTCTAATTTCCTCCTTCCTCCTCCATTCTTCCCTCTTTCCTTCCTGACTCCCTTCTCATCGTGTCTATCTCTATCTCAATTCTGGCCTTCCTCTTCTCTCCCTCCTCCATTCTTCCCCTCCTTCTCCCCTTCCTGCCTCCCTCATTCACTTCACCCTCCCTTCCTCCCTACCATGTCCACTCCTTTCATCCTGCCCCCTTCACTACAGCCATTCTACATCCCTCCCTAGACATATCCCTCCCCTCCACTCCCTCATGTCCTCTCCACTTACTGGATCCATGTCTCTCTCTGCCTGCCTCCCACTCTCACCAACAATCTGACATCCGTATACACTTTTTCCCCAAGTAGTGTACCCCTCCTTTCTTCCCTCTTTTCTTCATTCCCCCTCCCTCCTTCCCTGTTTACTACACCCCTGCTTACCTTCTCTTGATCCTTGCCTACTTATTTAATCCTCCCCCCTCTCTCTCTCTCTCCAGGATTTCATCAACCACATACTGTTCATATCTTCCCCTCATCCTGTGTCCCTCCCTACCTACCTCCTTACCTCCCTCCCTCCCTCACTTCCTCTCCATATCACTGTGTCCGCTCCTCCCTCTTTCTCCCTAATTATAATGTCCATATGTAACCCCAACCCTCTTCTCCCCTCCCTCCCCTTGTTTGTATGCTCTCTCTCTCTCTCTCTCTCTCTCTCTCTCTCTCTCTCTCGTGGCCTCCAAGCACCCTCCCTCCGTCCCCCCCCGCGGTGAGGGTCGGGTGAGTGTCCGCTGGAGTTTGTGGTGTGTGTGTGTGTGTGTGTGTGTGTGTGTGTGTGTGTGTGTGTGTGTGTGTGTGTGTGTGTGTGTGTGTGTGTGTGTGTGTGTGTGTGTGTGTGTGTGTGTGTGTGTGTGTGTGCATAAGCAAGTATGTGTTAGTATATGCAAATCAGTGTAAATGTGGGCAGGCATGTGTATGTATGTCTGTATTTAACCACTGCATCACGATGGCATCTTATTTCTTTTATTCTTCCTCCTGAACAGACCCGCAATTTAGGAGAGATCACTAGTATTATACAGGTTAATGGAGGCTTTGGCTCACCTCTCCAGTTCTACAAGTGTCTCCTAAGATGAAGAAAAACGTTTAGAAATAGAACCAAAATGAATAAAACGCTTAGAAACAACAAGAACTAAAATTAATAAAAACGTCTGAAACAGCTTGAATAAAGATGGATAAAAATGTTTAAAAATAGAACTGAGATTGATTTAAAAAAAAAAAAAGTTTTGAAATGGCAAGAACTAATATGAACATAAACGTTTAGAAACAAGACATAAGATGGGCAAAAACGTTCGGTAACAGAAAGACCTAAGATGGATAAAAACGTTTTGAAACAGCAAGAACTAAGATGAATAAAAACGTTTAGAAACAGACTAAGATGGATAAAAACGCTCAGAAACGGCAAGAACTAAGATAAATAAAAACGTTTAAAAGTAGCAAAAGCTAAGATGGAGAAAAACGGTTTGAAATAGCAAGAACTAAGATGACGAAAAACGTTCTGAAATCACAGGAACTAAAAAGAATAAAAGCGTATGAATGCGGCAAGAATAAAATACCTGTAATGTATAAACAACTCATGATGGTGTAGAGAATAAGGTTTGGCCAAAGTTTTATTCATTATTATGCAAATCAATTGGCAGTTTTTACATACATATAACTACACCTCAAAATTTACATACAGTGGACAAGTGTGTGCAAGGTCATACATATCCTAAATTTTACCATACATCTTACGTCTCTGCTGATGTTCGTAGGTAAAGTGAAAATGCACGTTGACAATAATATACTGTATATCGGTGTCATGAGACGGGAACGAGTAGCATAAAACCCTCGATGATAACCAATGAAAACGAAAAAAGTCCCAAATTTGCAGAACACCTATATATGCGGACAATATATACAATGCATGGAATGGGAGAGTAAGAGGAAATTAATATGTGCACGGTAGATATTAATGCTTTCACTACGATAACGTCTTACTGCAGTAAATCCCAGCTGCCTACAAAGTTTTATTAAATTTCAAAGACTTCACGTTCTGCGGGGGTTAATAAATGTCATACTGAAACTCCCAACTCAAAAGTCTCCACTAAACTGAATACAACCATCTACATGCGGGAAAAAAAAAAAAAAAAAAAAAAAAAAGGTTGGGAAAAATGCAGCAATTTTATCTTTTTTTCATATCTCCAGTAAAAATAAATTAAATATATAAATACATAAAGTCGTCTCGCAGTAGGAAAAATAAAATATAATACATGCCAACCTTGTGAAGGGTCAATGGAAACACACACACACACACACACACACACACACACACACACACACACACACACACACACACACACACAGATAGAGATAGAAATAGAAAGAGAGAGAGAGAGAGAGAGAGAGAGAGAGAGTAAACTGAAGTGAATGTGTGAAGAACCGAGGAATCAGAGTGGGAGTGAAGGCAAACATAGCGGTGCCGGGGAAGTAAACACAGATACCTGGCAAACACCTGAAACCCAATTAACACGGCACACAGGAGAGCGGAAATCAGAGGTAAACAATCAGATGGTATGGCGCTCCACTGCTATAATCTCTTCAATAGCATGATTCATTCTCTCTCTCTCTCTCTCTCTGAAATTTAAACTCGATTCACTTTATTTCGACGTAAAAATGCCAGAGCTCCATCATGAAACTGAGGTGTAAAAAGAGATTAACACTAGAATAAGGTGCTAGTCACGAAGAAGTTTTGTGGGTAGGATGCTGAGCTGTATTATTACCTTATTCTGCCACTGACCAATAGGAAATATACTGTAAAAGGTCGAAAATGTCCGCCTTGTTGAATGAATCAACTCCTCTTTTCTCCAATGACATTCTTTTATTATTGCTACCACCAGACGATTTTATTCAGCATAGAGATATTTTTCCAACTGAAGAGGTTAGATATAGGCTTCATTACCTCTTCAATACTAATGGCCTGTCCTAAGTTGAAGAAAATCCTCTGATGGTCAAGGCATTAAATATACAACATCGGATCGAACGGATTAATCACGCCACCACACGACAATTTTATTTAATTTAGGCGGGTTTATTTAGGTTAATGAAGGTTCTATCTAACCTCTCCGGTTTTAAATCTTTCCTAATCAGAATAAAATTGTCAGGATTAAAGGCTGTTAACGGTAAATAAAGCAGGTGCATTAATTCAGTTATTATGGGAGTACCTTCGGTGGGTTGGGATCATAATTAATTTCGACGAGAAAAATGCATAAACTAATGGAAAAAATTCTGGTCAAATGAATGTCGGAAAAAAATCCAATCATATGTATACTTAACAAAGAATCCCTCTCTCTCTCTCTCTCTCTCTCTCTCTCTCTCTCTCTCTCTCTCTCTAGCATCTGGCAAACACCATTCATCAAGCACAGCACAAAGGTGAACGGAATCAGTATGCAAACAGATGCAATAGCGCTCACGTGTTAACAACCGCAGGTGTTAGTCACGCAGATTCGTGCAAACAGTTCTTACTAAAAGCCCTCCGGTGATTTGGAACTTAATTGCTCAGAAAGAAAATAATCCAAAACAAATGCTCAAAATAGATCAGATGGATTAATATACAAACGAGATTTACAGTCAGAGAATTTTAATCATTTTTATCAATTAATTCCGTATAAAATTAATATTCTTCAAATATCAATGCTTTTCTTTCCACTTCGGAACTACTAAAATTCTTCATATATCGACACAATTTATATATCGTCAAATTATTATTATTATTATTATTATTGTCATCATTATAATACTAACTTAATGTCTCTCTGACAAGGGTGGGAAGATTCAGAGCATGTTTCTTTTGAATTCTTTAATGACATAAATTAGATGGGCAAGGAGGCTCCAAATAACTGCTTCTCTCCCAACCTGCACCATAGGATATACGAAGGTACTTGCAATGGAAGTGCTTGGGGGTGAGGTCGCCAGATTCCTACGCCACTGCAGAGAGGAGGGATTTCTAGTCCCCCCACCGTCCCTACCCATCCCCTGCACCTCTCAATGATTTTTAGGACCATGTGAAAAGCGTGTGTTGTATTTTTTCTTTTCGTACAACCATTCTTCACACGATGACTACTATTTTCTTCGCTGTTATCAACGTAATTACGACTTATAAAATCAGTACAGTTATTTCCTCTACTGCATACACCGAACACTACACAGTTTATCCAAACCCATCGTGCTCTCAGCACTTCAACCGGGGGACCATATTTTTATTATTCCTGCTGCTACCACGTGATTTTATTCAACTTGGGAAGGCGCCAGGGTATACTGCATCAAATATATTTTGTTAGACAAATTTATCTCACGGTAAAAAATCGTCTGTGAATAGTATGGACTACATTTTAAAACAGGTTCTGGTATTAGTTGCTGCGTTCCCACACTCATCTGGAAGCTGAATCCGGTGGACTGCAGGCTGAAGTTGCCCTTCTCCTGGGGGTTCACTAGGCTACCCTCCTTCTGGGTGATAGGGAGGGAGCTTAGGGATGCAGAAATCACAGGGTAGCTCCGCCGCCCGGCTCTATCAGTACCAAGACATGAAGGCGTCCCACTCCAGCACCACATCCTCGCAGTGATGGGGTTAAACTCTTCTCGTCAGCATAAACATCAAGCACTAACTTCCGAACCCGTGGCGAAACTACCTCGCCACTGAACCGGCCCAACCCGCACTTAAAGCAGAAAAAAAATAAAATAAAATAAAACAACGTATCGGGTCTGGTGACGGACATTCCCGCCGAGAAAGTTGTTGGGGTCTGGGAGGGTGGGGGGTACATTCAACCTTAGTCAGTCTCTGTCTCTCTCTCTCTGTCTCTCTCTCTCTGTCTCTCTCTCTCTCGCATCGTGGGAGGGTCGTTGCTGAGTAGAGGTAGGAATGCCAGGAGGTCCCTCAAATGGAACACTCACAGGATGAGAGAGAGAGAGAGAGAGAGAGAGAGAGAGAGAGAGAGAGAGCTATGTACGGAGAACAGAGAGACAGATACTCAATAAATATAAAAGCATGGCTATTATTATGTAAATATCTATATAATACATAAACAGAGATGCAACGAAATAGAGAACCTACACAGATGGACTGATAGATAAAAGATAGACGTCCAGACAGACATAAACAAAAAGATATAGCACTACACTGGGTTTCCTTCCCTCGCGTGGTAGGCCCTAGGGGATTTTAAGGCCGGAACGAGATGGACAGGGGATGACTGAGGAGTGGAGGTGAACATGAGAGTGGGGATGAGCATGGGAGTGGGGGATGAGAATCGGAATGGGGGCAGGCATGGGAGGGGAGCACTGACAGTTGGGAGTTAGCAAGGGAGTCGGGATTAGCATGAGAATGGGGGTAGGAATGGGAGAAGGGAGCATGGAAGATCGTGGATGTGAGTGGTGGACATGGGAGAAAGAAGCGTGGGAGAGCGTGGACGTGTGTGGGTGAGCGTGGCGATGGAGCAAGTGTTGGGGGCAAGGTAGAAGAAAACACATGGAGGAAGGGAGCGTGTTAATGAGGGCGTGAACGACAGAGGGGAGCATGGAACTGAGTGAGGGTGAGCGTGTGGAAGGGGAGCATGGGGGATGAAAACATGATGTGAGTGAAGGTGCAAGGTAAAATGAAGAAGGTGACCATGGATGCGAGGGGGAGAAAGACGAGTGTGTGGTGAAGCATAAGAGTAAGCAAGGGAGTAGCGGCGCACGGGAATATGGGAGTATGGGGAGGATTTTATCAGGTGAGTAAGGTTTAGGGTTATCATGGTAGTAACTGGGGATGGGTATGGGGGAGGGAAGCATGAAAGTAAATAATGATAATATGAGTGCATGGGCTTAAGTACGGGTGGACATCAGAAACAGTATAATTGTAATGTATGTTACTGAGACGTGGAAGTGACATGCCCAAGTGTGCGATACTGAAGAGGGAAGTGAGTGGGAGGGAACGGGTTTGAGTGGAAGGAGGGTTGCAACATTGGAGTTAAACCGAAAAAACATGAGTCACTTCACGGTAATCGATGAGGCTGCATATGGAAGCGAGAAAGGTAAAGATGGAAGCTAGACAGGTAAACATCGAGCGTAAGAAAATGGTAATCACATCTTGGAAGCAGGAGTATGGAAGAGACTATGGGAGTGAACACTGAGGAAAACATTTACATTAAAAACACCATGAGAGTGATGACATGGAACTAAGAACACCAAGGAAGTAATAACAAGTAAGAACACATTACAGTGGAAATGAGAACAAGGAAAAACGTGATAGAAAACAAAGGAATTAAGAAGATCAAGGATATAAAAATACTTTGTGAAGAACTGAGAGAGAGAGAGAGAGAGAGAGAGAGAGAGAGAGAGAGAGAGAGAGAGAGAGAGAGAGAGAGAGAGAGAGAGAGAGACAGACAGACAGACAGACAGACAGACAGAGACAGAGAGAGACAGAGAAACATTGCATGGTAGGGAGTCATTAAGTCAAGAGTCGAGTGTGTTAACCTTGTACCACGTTTCATGGATTTACCCACAGATAATACACTTTATCATAAAACACACACACACACACACACACACACACACACACACACACACACACACACACACACACACACACACACGGGGTCAACAATAGCGGTTCACCATTGCATTTTTTTTCTTTTGCCTTTATTCAAGCAACAAAAGGATTCCTCGACCCTCAATTTTAACATAAAAGACAATGACGAGCACACAGCAGGATTTATGTATACAGAATAATGCATAATATTTCCATAATAATATTCTCAGTAATTCAGATCAAACAAAATCAAAAGTGAAGACAAATTCAACTTTTTGGTAACAATAATTCATAAGATTAATAATTTTCGTCTAGAATAAAAATGAGAGAGAGAGAGAGAGAGAGAGAGAGAGAGAGAGAGAGAGAGAGAGAGAGAGAGAATCAACTATCCACTGCTCCACATCCTCGTTTACAGACTCACGGTTCATTACATTATTTACCAGATTCTTACAATAAGGTAAATTCTTCTCATATTCTAGCTCTATTCCCTGCAAGTTGTGCCCACTATAGAAAGGCCAAATCCTATGGGGAAGTGAATGTGTGTGTGTGTGTGTGTGTGTGTGTGTGTGTGTGTGTGTGTGTGTGTGTGTGTGTGTGTGTGTGTGTGTGACGTAAGCAGATTAACTGATGAGTGCTTGGTGTGTGGAGGAGGGGGAGGGGGGGAGTAGGGCGTCAAGGGTGGGGTGGGGGAGGGGGAGGAAGTGAGACGGAAGAGGCTGGGGTCAGAGAGAGGGTGGGTGGTTGTGGTGGAGTTGGGGGAGGGAGAAGGTGGTGGCGGTGGGGGAGGCAGAAGTCAGAGGGCTGTGGGGAGAGGGAGAGGGGGAGGGGAGTGAGAGAGAGTGTGGCATGTTGACACAGCAAGGGCGATGGACAAGAGACAAGGGTGGTAAGAACAGTGTCGGGGTTGTGTCATGGTGTGGGGGGAGTGGGGAAGGCGGTGGTGTAGCGGATGTAGAAGAGGGGTGCATGAGTAGTGGTAGCTGTATTACAGGTGGCAGTGATGGGTTGTGGTTGTTGTGGTGGTGGCTGGTTGTAGTTGTTGCTGTGGTGGTGGGGGTTGGCTGCAACTGTGGTGGTGGTAGCCGTAGGAGTCGGTGTTGTAAATGGGGAGAGGATGTTAGGCTGTCTAATGTCGCACATACATGAACGATTATATATACACATACGTTACATACCCAGCCATGTGAACACCTGCAAGAAAGCGCACACACGAGCACACAGGCACTTTAATACATTAAGGCGCTACTGCTAACCTTTCACACACACACACACACACACACACACACACACACACACACACACACACACACACACACACACACACACACACACACACACGTAGTGCGTTCACGCGCACGCAAGCACATTATAAAAAATGATTTGTGCTTGTTCCGTGATTCTGTACTTTCTTAAAGCTTTATATTACTGACAATTCGTGCAGACAACAATTTTCACCGAACAGATATAGAAAAGCAGACACTCCGTAATTTGCTTTTATAAAATGATGGTGGGACCAGCGCGACTGCAAGTCGAATCTTTCCTGATGTCAAAAAAAAAAAATAAATAAATAAAAAATAAAATAAAACGCATCCGAACATTCAAGGTATCCTACAATATGACACGTCCACCGAAAATTCTAAACATTGCCCTGTGAGATGGTAAACTTCAATCACTTTCATTTTCTGCTGCAAATACCACAATGACGATATAATGAATTAAAAAAAAAAAAAGGAATATGTTGATACTTCAAGAGAATGCATACAAAACACTCCGAAATCGCAAAAGCCATAGTGCTCACTCAGAAATCCAATAAGTCCAGTTGTTGGGATATCTTATCTGCCGACTGTGCATAGCTTTCAATTAAACTATCGTATACGCTTTAACTAATCCAACAAAAACAGAAACTACGGAGATGATTTCTCAAAGGTATACACTTGTCAGGAAGATCCCAAATTCGGCAACGCACGATATTTTCCCCTGTGTTAAGGCCAACAGTAGTTACCAGCTTTACCAGTAAATCATTGTCAAGTGTCGGTGTTGGTGTAGTTATGGTACTGGGTCATGCACGTGTCTGGCTACAGAGGCCAGGTTAACCAATTCACAATGATGACTAGAAACCACAACAATCAACAACGGTAGATAACTCGGTCTGGTCAGTGAGGGCCCGGGATCGAAACCATGAAAACAATAACACCTTTTTGAGATGAAAAATCTGTCTGAGGGTGGCAAGAGGAAAACAGTAGAGGTCATCGTTGTGAGGGAGGTTAGTGGAGTGTTTCCGACCCATTCCCGAGGAGACAACTTCACAACATAAAGCCTCTGGTACTAGTAAGAATACAGTAAACAACACACATATTCAGTTAACACAACGATTTGGGAACAAAGGATTCTCTCAGTGACTGGCTATAAACGAACAACTCAAGTTCAATGATGGCCATGACCTGACGATTTGTTCTGACTATCCAGCCGATTTTTCCCAGTGCCACCAAACAGACATATTCAGTTTTTCGTAGTCATGAGTTTATGCTGTAGCTGTAGTCCCAGATTCATCTGAAATGTGAACCCAATGAGACGCAGGCTTCAGCTGCCCTTTCCCACAGTCCGCCATGCTCCCTTTAGGAGATAGGGAGGTAGCTGAGGGTCACGGACATTTGTATAACAAGAGTACAACCACCTGGTTACATCGGTGCCACCACATGAAGGCGTCCCTCCCCAGAATTTAGGTGAACTGCGGCAGGTGTCTGAGAATTAGGCTACCCTTAGGCCGCGGTCAGTGTATGGCCTTTTGGATGCCCGCCACTTCACACACAGGGTTGTTGAGCTTAGCCACACATAAAGGAGGCCGATCCACTTTGTTTTCTCTCAGTGCAGTCATGATGGAGGCCGCTTAGCTTTTGTTTCTCTCTAAGCAGCAATGACTCTCCCTACATCAACATCTAGTCATGAAGAAGTCACTCAGCTTTTGTTTCTCCCTCTCGCTTAGTAATTTTGTTTCTCCCTCTCGCTTAACAATTTAGTTTCTCTCCTGTTTAGCTTGTGTTCCCACCTCATCAACGCAGTTATGGAGGTTATCTGGCTTTTGTTTTTCTTCCATGTAGTTTTTGATAACCCCTCCTCATCAGCGCAGTCATGAAGGAGGCCACCTGGCTTTTATTTCTCTGCCGTTTAGCTTCTGTCATCCCTCCTCATCAACGCTGTCACGGAGGAGGTCGCTTGGCTTTTGTTCCTCCCTCCTAATTAACAAACCTAATACTTTTCACGGTAAGTCCTCAAGAACATCACACCTAAACAACCAGGTGTACCGAAGCGTGAAGGCGACAGCTCACTAATTACAGGTTATCAGGCTCATGTGAATTTTATTTAAGGAATCTATTGTTTGACGCGGCATCCTTCAAGTGGTGGCCTCGACCAAAACACTGTCATTTATACCCTTACTCAGCAACAACCCCCTCCCCTCCCATGACACACCACACTCCCACATATACTCCCTAACCTTGTCTCTACATCTCGTATTTGTGTGTGTGTGTGTGTGTGTGTGTGTGTGTGTGTGTGTGTGTGTGTGTGTGTGTGTGAAAGCTCCCTACGTCTGATGCACCCATTAACCCCGTAAGTCCTATTTTTTTTTTTTTAATTCTTTCTGCTACCACACATTTTTGTTCAGCTTGGGATGAATGCTTTCTTGGTGAAGGGGATTAGTAATGCCTATAATTATATAACATCTCCATACCGAAAAATCTCTCTTTAGGATGAACAGATTACTAGAAGAATGAATAAATTACATTCGTAGTGAAGGGGTTAAACTATAAACACCAAACGCCTTATGTACTGTACTGGAACTAACGAAAGATGATTTCACTCGCCACAGGGAACCATCCTTTCGTCCCAGAGTTAAAAATGACCTCGATTAACCCCTAAATGGCGGCTGACGACATACATATTTCACTCTGGTTTTAGACACAAGATTTTACTAGCCAAAGGGAAACTTCCATTTCTTCCTACGGTTAACCACGCCACTGACTATTATTATTGTTATCATCATCATCATTATTATTATTATTATTATTATTATTTAGTAGTAGTAGTAGTAGCAGTAGTAACAGTAGCAGTAGTATTGTTGTTATTGTTATTACTGGTGTTGTTGCTGTTGCCTCCTGCTGATAGTTTTGTTCACCCTGAGAGATTTTTCAGCCTACATGGGTTATATACAGCCTCCACTAACCCCTCCATTACGAAGGGTCTTCAAATTCAAATAATCATTTCGGCAGTCAGAATAAAACCAAAATGACGCCTTCAAGATCAAGCGGTAAGTACACTCCAATCACTTCAATTCTGCGGTACTAATACAGCTGTTATCAAAGAAATTGTAAGGCTTATTGTACTGTATATAATTTAGCTCCTGTTCATCTGTTTCTCCTGTCATTATCTGTATCACCTCTACTCCCGTTACTTTTGCTGTTCTTGTTTCTTCTCTTGTCTTGAAGATGCATACGTCGTTCTTATAGTCTTGTGTTTTTACTGAATTCAAGTGTTTTTGTTGAGTTCTTGAGGTCACTGCTACTTTGACGATCATCATCATCATCATCACACGTTGTTGTAAGTACGGTATATTATCTAATTCTGTTCTACTACCGTTGTTCGTATGCAATATATCTGTCATCGTTTTATCTATTTTTTGTTACATACATCGCTGTTGTTTTTATTATTTATTTATTTAGTGGAGCTGAGAGAACTGGAGGCGAGAGGATGCCAGCGACATCAACAAACAACCAAACAAAGGACGAATTACACAGGCCGGACCCGCGTCTCATCGCCACCACTTTCACAACAAGCCACATCCACCACCACCACCACCACCATCGCCACTACCACTACCACTACCACTACAATCACCACTGCGCTTAGCACTACCATGACTACGCACATTTCATTTAACTTTCATTAACATACTGTCACTTGTAATTACAGCACAGAATATAATATCTACGGTAACTTCAATAAATGCTCAAAATAACTACTACTACTACTACCACCACTACTACTATTACTACTACTACTACCACCACCACCACCACCACCACCACTACTTCTACGATTACTACTACTATTACTACCACCACCACCACCACCACTACCAGTACTCTCCCAGCACCCACCAACCAGACAAGCCACCACTTTCACCCCTTATATTACAATTACCACCCTTAAGACAACTTTTACCTCTGTTTATCATCACTACAGCCAAACACCCATAAGCACAACGACTCTCTCTCACTATAAATTCACGCTGCTATCGAAACATTACCTCCATCATCTCCTATACATTACCTTCATCATCTATACAAAACCTCCATCGTCTCCTATACATTACCTTCATCATCTATACAATACCTCCACCATCTCCTGTTCATTACCGCCATCATCTCCTTTACATTACCTCCATCACCTTCTATACATTTCCTCCATTATCTATACAATACCTCCACCATCTCCTATACATTACCTCCACCATCTCCTATTCATTACCTCCATCATCTCCAATACATTACCTCCACCATCTCCTATACATTACCTCCATCGTCTCCTATACATTACCTCCACCATCTCCTATAGCTACATTACCTCCATCATCTCCTATTTACCTCCACCATCTCCTATACATTACCTCCATCATCTCCTATACACTACCTCCATCATCTCCTATTCATTACCTCCATCATCTCCTCTACATTACCTCCATCATCATCTATACATTACCTCCATCCTCAGTACAACACCAGTCACAATCAAACCACCACACTCTCATTTAACCTCTAACTACTCCACTGCTACTGTTCCTTAACCCTTTCCGTACGAGGACGTGTTAGTTCAGGTTATTCTAGCTACCAGCACACCAAACATCACTCTCATCACATCACACCCCATCTCATCACAACATATCATCATCCCACCACAACAAACATCACCACACTCACCATATCACCACCACCACATTAACAATAATACAAAAACAAACCACACCAAACAGCATCATCCTCATTACCTCACAACACCCTGACACTACATACCACCATCAGCACCACACACTACAACACACACCACCACATTCTTACCACATTACAACACACATCACCACATCCTTATCATCACCACCACCATACTACAACACACACCACCACATCCTTATCACCACCACAGCACATCACACCAAACCTCACCACTCTCCTCACACCAGTAGTCCCTCCGCCAGCACACTAGGCCTAAAAATAACACGTACCACATTGCCCACTATAACTTACAGGCACCCCAACTCCCAGGAGGGATGTTGTCATTCTCACTATCATTATCACCACTACCACAACCACACTACCACTACCACTATCACCACCATCACCACAAGCACACACATCCCTAGAAAAACCGCCACCACCACCACAACCACTACTACAACTATTAGCATCACCACCACCACAAGCACACACATCCCTAAAACACCACCACACCAACATCACCACCACCACCACCACAACTACCACAACCACACAACCACTATTACAACTATTAGCATCACCACCGCCACAAGCACACATATCCCTAAAACACCACCACACCACCACCACTATCCCCTTTACCAGTCACCAACACTACCATGCTATCATTAACACAGCCATCACTATCCTATTCCTACCACATACACCACCGCCATAATCACAACACTGCTACCATTACAACCACAACCACACCTTGCCATAGCCACAAGCACATCATACAACAACCTCCTACAAAAGCACCACTATTACAACCACCACCACAGGCACTACCACCACCTTTCCCACACCCACTACCACCATCCTACTAGGCCTACCCAAAACATGCGCCACAGGACTCGTAAAAATACCCTTCACATTTCACACACGTCCAAGTTCTCGAGACTACAAACACCACCAAAACAACAAACATCAATAACAACCATTACCAACACCCTGGCCTTTTTTTTCATCTGAGGACACCAGACCATTGTAAACTTGAATACTAAGTGGTGGTTACATGAAATTAAATGAGTCTTATGAGAGAGGAAAGGGTCTCCTTGGTCACTAGTCAAATCAGCCCTCCAATCTGACTACACCTGGCCATCAACTGAGCTGAAACGTGTTATGGATTTTTATCAGATCAGAGCAAACGTGATGTAGCAACTTCACTATACGCGTTTACTCTACCCTGATAAATATCCCTAACCCCTTTCAGCAGGCTTGATGGCCATGCATAGTCAAAATGAAGAAGGGAACTGACTGCTAACCAAGGAGACCCACCACTACTATTACAATCACTAGAATCACAATCACCACAACTGACCCCACCAGTATCACCACAATTACAGTCACCACAACAGATCCCACCAATAACAACTACCACAATCACAATCACTACTGCTGACTCCACCAATACAATCAACAACACATCAGCCATCCTGAGCCAAAGTCCATGCTTTCTCTTAGACTGACTCGATCCTACTACCACAATCACCACAATCCCACCACCATAAACCATTCTATGCCTACGAATAATCTCCCACCCTAACCCATGATATATTCACCCATACGTCACAACAAGCATCGTAATTTACACGTGTTCTCCCTGGTATTGTTCTGTGTGCGTGCGTGCGTGCGTGTGCGTGTGTGTGTGTGTGTGTGTGTGTGTGTGTGTGTGTGTGTGTGTGTGTGTGTGTGTGTGTCGTTCTCTCTGACTGCACACACACACACACACACACACACACACACACACACGTGTGTGTGTGTGTGTGTGTCGTTCTCTCTGACTGCACACACACACACACACACACACACACACACACCTCCCTTCCTTTACACTCTTGCAATGACGCATATGCAATCACTTCCGTATTGGCTGAATCTCTCTCTCTCTCTCTCTCTCTCTCTCTCTCTCTCTCTCTCTCTTCCGCAGCTGAATCGCCTTGTTTTTTCCTTCCCTCCTTCCTCCACTTCCAGCAGCTTTTCCTTGGCGACACCCCAACGGTACAGAAGGCAGGTATGTAATTAGAGTCACTGTGCGTACCAGCCACACACACACCCACAATATGCAACAACAGTACGGAGGGTCCACAGTTTTTATTAGCAAAAGTATGTTGTAGTTATTATTATTATTATTATTTTCATTATTATTATTATTATTATTGTTGTTGTTGTTGTTGTTGTTGTTGTTGTTGTTGTTGCTGTTGTTGTCGATGATGATGACAATTATGCCAAACTCTATCAAGAGAAATTAAGAAGGTCCTTGGAATTTAGCAAGTTCAATCTCCAATGTCTAATAAAACAGAAGATGTGAACAAACAAATAGCAATGTCAACCACGATATTCAACAATAATAAAAACAACCCACACTGTATATCATTTTTTCTGAGTCCAAACTTTAGCAAGAGAAACTGAGAAGATAATTACTCTTCTATGACACCTAATAAGGGATTTAACATGTCCAGCCTCCAGTATCTAATTATCAACAAAAAGTGACCATTAAACGATGTATATGACCAATTATCCCCGGCTTTAACTAACGACTATGGAGCAAGCAAACTTAATAAAAAATGATAACCTACGTGTATAAACAGTACGTAAGAATATTGATAATTGGCAAGAAAGTTACCGCTGCTTTATCTTCAGTATCTAATTATTATAAAAATTGGGAATAATGAACAACAATAAAGCATGAATAACGGACACTTTTCATTTGGTGTAAGGATTTTTTTTCTTTTTTTGTTTCCTTCCTCTGTTCATTTTATGGGAAAAAAAATCATGCTAAATTAAGTACACAAAGGAAAATTAAGTGTACACCAAGTATGTATGAATTATGCGATTTGTGATCCAGAGGCGAGGTAGAAAAAAAATAATCAATGGGCTGTAAAGGCAAACTATGCAACATATGAAGGTTGTGCTCCCGGAGGCGTTCAAGGTGATGGATATGACAGAAAAATAAATGTTATACTTGCGGTCGGGAAAAACCCACGGAATTCCCAATAAAGAATTGTTTGATCAGATGTCATTCACACCAGCCTCATAACATAACAAGAAATTTATGCTGGTTGTGAATTTGATTACGGTATGTGTGAAATCCGGCATTCTCTCCAAGCGACCCGGTGCTGGTGAGAGACGCCTTCACGTGATGACATCTACATGGCCGGGTGACTTCGCTACTGGTTAAACAAGCGTCCTTCAACTTCCCCCTCCCCTATTTCCTGAAAGGAGGATAGCAGATTGCAAGCGAGAAGCTGCAACTTCAGCCAACGATCCACCGGCTTCACAAATCAAATTAACCTAGGGGCTACACCACCACCACCACCACCAACTACTACTACTACTACTACTACTTCTACTACCACTGCCACTACTACTACGCCACTCACAACAGCCTGATCGCACAGCACAGGACTGATGAAGATTCTGTATCAGCATATATTACTGAGAAGGCAATGTCTTGACACCATTCGCACCAGCCTGACGTGAACGCACCGCAAAAAATGAAAGGAGGCTCAGATTCAACCTAAAGAATGTGAGATGGCCAACGCCCTCTTAACTCTTAGTGGTAGTATTTTTCCTACGTAACCAAAATCTTCTGGTGGCGAATGAACAACTGAAGGGAGCCTTAACCCTTTGACAACTAGGATTCTCTCTGATGGACAACATCCTGTGGAATATGCCTGAATACGATACTTAAGTTCATCCATGCCAACAACACGGTTAAGGTCACTTGTAACTCCCCAGGAAATGGCTGATGTGGGTCCTGAGTTACTGCAATGAAAAGTACAGGTATGCACACAGGTAAGTAGCCACTCCGATGCGATAAGCGGGGGGCTAAAGGTACATAAATGCACACAGATAAATAACCACTCCGATGCACAAAACTACAGGTACGAACACAGGTAAATAGCCACTCCCATGTACAAAACTACAGGTACACACACAGGTAAATAGCCACTCCAGTACAATAACGGGGGACCAAAGTAACTGCAGAGGGCAAGAACCTGTCCCAGCATGGTTAGCATTCACGATAAGCAGATTCTATTAGCCATTTACGGCACGGCCACAATAGCACCCTGATCACGTCCCACCAGCCAAGTCTCACACTGGTTATAGTCAACCATGGAGTCAGCAGCGGGGACAAAGGCACCTCTTCTCGTTGGCTGAGGAGGCTCCCTAACACCTTTTCCTTCGCGATTTACTTTGCTTATTACATCTTACTATCCTCTTCTGCGCCATAAAATAATTCAAATACCACAATACTCAGCATAAACAACATTCAGATTGACATTAACCAGCCGTATCCAAAAATAAATCGATAAGGAAGAGGCGTTAGGGAGCTTCCTTAAACGACGAGAATACGGACCAACAGACCTCTGTCCTCGTCCGTTACAGAAGCTGCACCGCACCCTCCCTTACTGGTTATGTCTGCATATGACTGGTTAATATTCCCCACTGTTACACAATCTGTATATATATATATATATATATATATATATATATATATCTATATATATATATATATTTATTTATGGAAAATGCTAGAAAACTTCCTTATCCCATCTGAATACAAGCCGCGGCTTTTTTTTTTATTTTTTTTTTTTTTTTAAAGGCTTTGCAGTACCTCATATTTAACGATTTATTTTACATACTACACTTTATTATATAAATTACCAACACCGACTGTACAACACACAGAAACATTAATGAACCAGCTACACAACTAAACTACTAAGGCAGAAGCGACAGAGTCTCCTTAATCGACTGGCATACAGGTCAATGACAGGAAATAAATGTTCTTGTTTCCCGAAGATTTATATCCACAAACTGAAACTTGTGTCTAAGGCCGAAATGCACCAGTTTCATCCCGACCTGGAACCTGTTGTACCTTTATACTACACAATTTCCGTATGTAGTTATATACCGTATATATTTTCTCCGACTGAACACTTCAAGAGGACTATGAAATAAAGAGCCAATCCCTGCCTCATTCCTTGTACAAACTAAAATAAAAACCGCTGATATTAATTATGTATGCAGTTCGCTCATAAAAATTAATCTGGAGTTCGTAAAAATTAATCAGCAGATCGTAAAAATTAATCTGTAGCTCGTTCGCAAAAATTAATCTAACTTCCATTTGTAGTTATAACAATTACCTCCACTTGTACTACAGTTATTTGCACCGGTAGGGTATCCACTGGTCAACTTTTGGCGGAAGAGAGGACCACCCATAAAAGGTGTTTTTGTCACGTACCGGAAATTCTTGAGGTTCGCCATGAAATCAATCGGAAATTATAGCACTGTGGTTGATGGGAAACTACGCGCTTTTCCACTGACCTTGTGGAATAGGGGATTGGAACAACAAATATGCACGTTCATCCACGTAAAGAAACATAACAGAAAGGCACGTTCATCCAAATAACGACAGATATAAAAATAACACAAGGGCACGTTCATCCACATAACAATACATATAAACATAATATAGTTGCACGTTCATCCACATAACGATACATATAAACATAACAGAGAGGCACGTTCAACCACTTAATGATACATAAAAACATAACAGAGGCACGTTCATCCACATAAAGATACATAAAAATATAATACAATGGCACGTTCATCCACCTAACGACACACATAAACATACAGAGGCACGTACACTCACAAATACTCAAGGATACAAGAGAACACAATACACACGCACGTTAATCGATAAATATTCAACGATACATGAACATATAATACACACATGTTGATCTACAAATACACAACAATACGCGAACACACTGTACCCAAGCACCCTCATTCACTAAATAAAGTTACACGAAAACAACACAGGGGCACGTTCATTTATAAATATACAGTAGAAGGCTACACATTATACAAACGCATATCTATCCACATATACAGTAAACAAGGATACACAAATACCCGACACAAGAAAGTTCATCCACAAATACAAAAGAATACACAAATACACAAGACACAAGCACGATCACAACAAATACAAAAGAATACACAAGGATACACCAAATCACAATGCAGTATCACCTTCATCCACAAATACACAGTTTTACACAAAAGATTAACTCCACACTAATAATAAGGCTGCCACACACGCCAAGGAACGATACAATACTAAGCCTGTTCTATCTTCTTCCTCGATGCGATGTGGTGAGTCAACATCTGTATCCCAAACACACACACATAAACACACACTAATCTCTCTCTCTCTCTCTCGGTGAGTGGAAGCGAGTGGCCTGACCTTTATGTAACAAATATGTGGGAGTGACTTGTGCAGGACTCAGTGACACGTGCAAGGGATGATAATGTGGGGAGAGGGACGTGACAGGTATACAGATGGAAATAAGGCAGGTGTGGGGATGGTAGGGAGTAGGTGTGGGGATGGGAGAGGGCAGGTGTGGGGATGGGAGAGGGCAGGTGGGGGGATGGGAGAGGACAGGTGTAGGGACGGGAGGGGGCAGTGAGGGTATGAGGTTAACAAGTGTGGGGTTAAGGAAAGCCATAGGGAGAGGACCGTGACAGGTACTGAGATAGAAATAATGCAGGTGTAAGGATGGGAGAGGACAGGTGTGGGTATGGGGAAGACAAGTATCGACATGGGAGAGCGGAACTTGTGGGAAAAGGGATATGACATGTGGGGATGGGAACGACAGGTGTCGAGATGGAGGGGTCGGGAGCTTGTGGGGAAAGTGATAACAGGTGTAAAGAAAAAAAATATGGAAAGATGACAGACGCAGGGATGAGGGTGACAGGTAAAGGGAGATGGAGGAGGGTTTTGCTGAGATGGGAACGTGGGGAAAGTGACCTGTTATGAAGGGAAGCATACACGGGCAATGACAGTACAGGAGAGGAAACTGAAAACTGGGGCAAAGTAGCAGGTGTGTGGTTAGCAGTGAGGTAGCCTAGGCCCGTAGTCTCGTCGATTAAAGAAGCTCCTTAACACTTTTTCCTAAGCAACTTACTTTGCCTACTAGCCTTTACTATCCGCCTCCGTAATACGTAAATCATTCTAATATCGCCATACTCTGCATAGGTAACGTGCGAAAGGATATTAAACACCCAAATCCACATATAAATCGCTAAGGAGGAGATGCTAGGGAGTCTCCTTAACCGACGAGAAGAATGTTACAAAATTTGTCGGTGGAAAGAGAGGAAGGGTGTATGTGTGAGAAAAGGTTGCAGGTTCAAGGAAGGGCGTAGGTATGGGAATGAGTGCAGCATGGTTCTGAAGAGTAGGTGTAGAGTGCACGTACAAGAGAAGAGTATAGTTAAAGCGGTAGGGACAAGGCAAGAGTGAGGAAGGGCGTCGGTATGGAAAAAGAGTATCGGTGTAGGAAAGGGTATAGAAATGCGGAAGTACAGGTGTGGGATAGAGTGTAGGTATAGGGATGGATGTGGGCGCTGGAACAAGGGAAGAATGAAGTGTGGGTGTAGAGGTGGGTGTAGGTATAAAGATGAGTGTACGTGAAGGGACCAAAGAAGAGTGGGATAGACTGCAGGTGTGGGGAGGGGTGTAGCGTTAGGTGTGGGGTACGGTATATGTGGGAGGATGATGATAAACCAAATATAAATAAAACATGTGTCAAATGTAGAAAGAGATACGTGACTGAGGTGACAAGTGAGGGATACGCGGGGATTGAGGGTCATGTTAACGTGAGTAACGGTGTGTGTGTGTGTGTGTGTGTGTGTGTGTGTGTGTGTGTGTGTGTGTGTGTGTGTGTGTGTGTGTGTGTGTGTGTGTGTGTGTGTGTGTGTGCGTAAGTGAGATAAGACAAAGCTGTATAAACTAAAGAAGCGTGAATGAGATGGCATGTCAATGAGACAAGGAGTGAATGAGAAGAAAGTGTGAATCGAAAGACAAGCGTGAATGATGTGACATGTCTGAAAGAGAAGACAAGTGTGAGTGAGGTGACAAGTGTGAATGAGATGACAAGCGTGAATATCAGACAAGCGTAGGAGGGGTGACAATACCAAGAGCAATATTCTCACCGTCATGAAGGTCGCTTGTCTGGGGGGGTCTTTACACACACACACACACACTGCCTTAAAGGGGTAAACTCTCACTGCCACAACGCCATTTTTTTTTTATTACTTTCCATTAATCCTTACAGTATATCCAAACTTTTTTCTTCCACCCAAACACGTTTTTAAGTTAGCGGGAATTTTTTGTAAAGCATTAATGTTGTTATTGTGCTGCCTCTGGGGTTTAGCGGTGGTGGTAGAGGTGGTAGTATAGTAACAGCAGTGGAGGAGGCAGTGTGGTAGATGCGGTAGTGTGGTGGTGCGGTATATGTGGTAGGTGTGGCAGTATGGTGGAGGTAGGAGTGAGGTAGGAGTGAAGGAAGAAGCGTGCTAAAACGGAATGAAAGAATAATTTGTCGCAGAAATGGTAGTGTGGCAGAACTCACAGTGTTGTGTGTGTGGTAGTGTGGTAAATATAGCCGTGTATTATGACAGTGTGGCAGATGTGGTAGTGTGGTAAAAACAGCAATGTAGTAAAAGTGGCAGTGTAGCACATGAGGAAGCGTGGTAGAAATGGTAGTGTAGTATACGTGGTAGTGTGGTAGAAATGGCTGTGAAGTATATATTGTGGTGTGGTAGAAATGACAGTGTGGTAGTAATAGTGCACTATATGTGGTAGTGTGGTCCAAATGGCAATGTGGTAGAAACAGCAGTGTACTATAAGTGGTAGTGTGGTAGATATGAGTGGTAGAAATGGCAGTGTGGTAGTAATACCAGTGTACTATATGTGGTAGTGTGGTAGAAATGGCAGTGTGGTAGTAATAGCAGTGTACATTAAGTGGCAGTGTGGTAGTAATAGCAGTGTACTATATGTGGCAGTGTGGTAGAAATGGCAGTGTGGTAGTAACAGCAGTGTACTATTTGTGGCAGTGTGGTAGAAATGGCAGTGTGGTAGTAAGAGCAGTATACTATACAGTATGTGGCAGTGTGGTAGAAATGGCAGTGTGATAGTAACAGCAGTGTACTATATGTGGCAGTGTGGTAGAAATGGCAGTGTGGTAGTATGAGCAGTGTACTATACTGTATGTGGCAGTGAGGTAGAAATGGCAGTGTGACAGTAACAGCAGTGTACTATATGTGGCCGTGTGGTAAAAATAGCATATGTGGTAGTGTGGTACAGGTGGTGGCAGTGGGTGGGGTTGCTACAGTTACTCTCCCTTCCCTCCACCCCACCACCACACACCACCGCCAAGGTCAACCCGGGATATACGGGAAATGTCGCGTTTACTGGTAGTTTATGTGCTCTCAGTTTTTAGGGACGATGTGCTGCTTTGTGGTGGTGGAGGGATACAGTGGCAGGTGTGGTGGTGGTGGTGGTTGAGGTGGGAGGTATGGTGGTAGGTTGGTAGGCGTGGTTGAAGGAGGTTTGGTGGTAGGTTGGTAGGCGTGGTTGAAGGAGGTTTGGTGGTAGGTTGGAGGGTGTGGTGGTGGTAAAGGTGAAGGGTGTGGTGGTAGGGTTGGCAGGTGTGGTGATAGGGAAGGCAAATGTGGTGACAGGGATGGCAGGTGTGGTGACAGGAATGACAAGTGTGATGGTATGGATGACAGGTGTGTTGTATCTCTTCAAGGTTAAAAATATGCAAGGCAACATCAAGGTAACTGTGACGCATGGTACTTTGAGGGCCAAAAGTAATGTATAGTTCCGTGAAAGGCAGTGGTAGTGAATGGTAGACTACTGTGAATGGCAATGGTAGTGAGTGGCAGGCTACTGTGGATGGCAATGGTAGTGAATGGTACTGCTAAATGGTCGTGTGGTGATGGATGAGTGACAACTGTGGTGGAGATATCAGAGCAGGACAGGTAATTTCACAGTAGTCAAGAGATGGCACAGTAATTGGTAGTGGCGGTAACGGGGTGATGGTTCGATGATGATGATGATGGTTTAGCGCTGAAATTCTTAAGAGTGGAAATTCTGTGGCTCTGTGGTAAAAAGTACGGTTCTGTGGTGATACATGTGTGTTGATGTAGCGAGGATTTCTGTTGGTATGTCTCTCGCTCTCTCTCTCTCTCTCTCTCACACACACACACACACACACACACACACACACACACACACACACACACACACACACACACATGATAAAGAGCCCTAACTCCCTTCCAGCATAGTTGATGGCCAAGTGTAGTCAGACAGAAGGGTTGATTTGACTGTAATTCGTTTCTGATTTTCGTCCTTCTGCAGCTTATTCACGGAGGTCGATAAGATAGTGCTACGGTCTACATGCTTTTCATAGCACTTATAACTACACTATAACTATACTTCCTTCATCTTAACTTGGCCCAGGTTTTTCTCCCTTTGCGGCTTGTTTCGCGTTAGTTCAGTGACAGGAGACAATACCACGGCTCTACATCCCTTCCATGGCACTTCTTCGTGACTGGCATTGTATTCTAGCGTTAATCCATTGTTACAACTCAGCATTCAAGATGGTGAGATTAAAATTTTACGCCATGTTAGTGTAAAGGGAGTATAGCATCATACCTTAATGTTAATCTCTTGTTATAACTCAACATTCAAGATGGCGAATGGCAAGGTAAAATGAATATAGTAACCAAGGAGACTCATTTCTACCTGGATATTAAGGCTCATTGGAATTTCACGCAACTGTTTTGTACTAAAGTTGTAAGAGTGGCTCAATGCTGTCTGGGAAAACCACACTATTGTTAATTTTACAATCTGAAAGGGAGGGGGGGGTCTATGAAGATGGCACTAACCAGAAAATAACAATAATTATAATACAATAAAATAATAATAATATTAATAATAATAATAATAATAATAATAATAATAGTAGTAGTAGTAGTAGTAGTAGTAGTAGCAGCAGTAGTAGTAGTACAATAATAATAATAATAATTATAATAATAATAATAATAATGAAAGTTACATCTACCTCCTTCAATACTAGGGTCCTCTCTCAAAGCTCAGTAATTGTGTGGCATCATTCAACATAATAAAAAAAAAAAAAAAAGTCCTTGGGCTGACAAGGTTAATAATGGATCAAACAGGATATTCACAATGACAAGAAGGTATAGCTTGTGATGCCTGATTGCTGTAGTGATGATTGCTTGTGCCTGTGGTAGTGATGCTTGCTTGGTGTTTGTGGTAGTGTGGTGATGGTTTGTGCATTGTTTGTGGTAGTGTGGTGAAGATTTGTGCATCGTTTGTGGTATTTAAAAAAAAAAAAAAAAAAAATAGATGATTTAGTTCGTGATGCCTGTTTGAGGTGTGTGGTAATGATGCTTGCTTGGTGTGTGTGGTAATGTGTTGATGGTATGTGCATTGTTTGAGATAGTGTGGTGATGGTTTGTGAGTCTTCTGTGACGTTGTTTTGCTGCCTTACTTAACCCTTTCACTATAATGGCACCTCTCATTTTCTTCATAGTATATTCACTCGTTATTCACCCTCAGAGACACTTCATGAACTGGGGGGTGGGGGTTAGATACAGCCTTCATTAACCCCTTCAGTACGAAGCTCAAGATGAAGAGTCGTCTGGTAATAGCAAATATAAACTTTAAAAAAATGTCACTAGATTCAAGGCATAAAATGGGGAAATTGTATTTTTCTGTGACGCTAAGCACTCAAACGTTTGTGATAATACTTTTACTGTAATCTACGCCCAGAGGGGCTTTTTGGAAAATGGAAAATATTACTCTTCCCGTATACGGAGTGAAACACAGGATTTTCTCGAAATTAAACTCTCTCTCTCTCTCTCTCTCTCTCTCTCTCTCTCTCTTCAATTACCCCCCCCCCTTTCCCCCACTGTTTCCTAGTCCTGCAGGTAGTGTAGTGAGTGCGAGCGAGTGTGGTGTCCAAGCAACTGACTTAGTTATTGGCAGTAAAGCTGACCTGGCCTTCACTGTTTGCGTTTCTCCCTTCCGTCTCCTCCTCACTTACCCGATTTTCACACTAATTCAACATGTTTCTCTTTTTTTTATCAGTCTCCCTTATCCTCTGATTTTTCACATACATGGACATTTCGTTTTCTTTTTTCTAATCTCGACATCCCTTTTGTCTTCATCTCAACATTTTTCTTTTCTTCCTCACGTGTCTGATTTTCCCATAACTCGACATACCATTTTCCCTTTGGTTTTCCTCAGTTGTTTGATTTTCCTGTTACTTCGACATGTTTTTCTTTTTCGACATCCCGCTTTTCCTTTACCTCGACGTCCCCTTTTTGTCTTTTTTTTTTCACTTTCCTGACTGTCACAAATTCGACATGGGTGTTCTTTTCCATCTCACTCACTGTCTGAAATTGATACTCTGACGCATTTTTTTTTTTTTTCCCACAGTTTTCGTCTCCATGTTTCTGTTTTTCACCCAATGCCTCTATATACATCAGGGTATTTTAATATTTTCCTTCAATGCACTGCTCACTCTACTTTTTTTTTTTTTTCCCCCTCCTTCACCATTGATTTTCACGTTATTTCCACATCCGTTCTCCTTGTTCATATCCGTCGCTACCACTCATTAAATTATTTAATGTATCAAAGTCTTTTCACCGCCATGTTCACTCAATAGTTCATTTATTCTCTCTCTCTCTCTCTCTCTCTCTCTCTCTCTCTCTCTCTCTCCATTCATCTGTATCTCCCATCTGCTGTTCACGCAAAACCCTGACATCCGGGCTTTCTTTCCCCCCCCCCCCCTCTCCTATTTCAAAGCGCTTTTCATTCCCATTCATCACTTTTTTTTTTCTCATTCATCTGTCTAACTTTCACATCATCTAGACACCCGATTTTCTTTTTCTTTTCTATTTTTTTCTACAATTTGCTTTTTATCCACACCCTCTATCGATTTTTCCTCATTTTTTTTTTTCACTCAATAACCTATAACTATACAGGTGTTATTCTTTCAGCATTATCTCCGTAAATATCTGAGTCTCACTATATGTCAATATTCTTCGCCCTCTTTTTCTTTCATTCATCTGACCGTCACCAACTTTGTCTACATCATCCTCTGTTTTCCATTCATTCCTCACCAGAACTTTATTTTTGTCTCCTGCCCTGCTTAACTTACAATTATTACCGCTATACATTTTCCATATTCAGTCTCCTTCACGCACATTTTTTTTTTCAGTTTCACCCTCAAAAAGGAAAGAAAAATGAAAAACAATATATGGACGTTCGCTCCACTTTCGCCAATTAACTTTCCGTCGTTCCTCGTCTTCGTTGATATTATCGTTTTAGCTCCTGTTACACATATTCTTTTCTGTTACTTACCCTGCACTTTCTTTAGACGAACGTTAGGCGATTTTGCAATGACCCAGAAAAACCTTTGGGACGTAAATGTAATAAATAAATGAAAAACAATAAAAAGGGAAAATAAGTATCTCACGCTGTAACCGAGAATACACTAACTTTGTATTCTCAATCCAACTTGCGAAGAACGAATTTAATACAGTGACTCACCGTAGCCACTGAGTTCAACATGCAGCCAGAGCGTTCAACATGTAGCTAAAGAGTTCAAACCTAGCCAAAGAGTTCAACACGTGGCCAAAGAGTTCAACACGTAGCGTTCGACATGTAGCCAAAGAGTTCAATACATAGCCAAAGAGTTCAACACGTAGGCAGAATATCAACTGGAAGCCAAGGAGTTCAACCTGTACAGCCACTGAGGGGGTTACTGTGGGAATTCAAGGCCAAGCGACAAAGGTCAAGGCCACAGCGTAACAAATGGCCCGGCCCTAAAACAAGTGGCCTCGAATTTGGCTCCAACTGCAACCCTATTACAAACTCTGGCCTACACTCATCAGCAGAGAGGCGGGTGAAACGTACTTTTTTTTATACTGTAATCGTTTTAGCATTTTTGACCGCATTTCCATTTGCAGTCTTTTTTTTTTTTTTTTAATACCGTTATCGTTTTTGCCTTTTGGACCGTATTTCAATTTACACGCAGTCATCACTGCTGGTTAGGGATGTTCCAATATATTAATTTCTTTCATATGGTAACTGAGAAGAGTAAACTGTGATAAATAGCAAAATTAGCTTTATAGGAAGGTAGGGAGCTTTAACAGACTTTTTTTTCTGTCGTTTATCACGCACTAATTAGCATAAATAAAAAAAAATGAATACAGACTTAGTTCATATCATACTTCTCCTTTTCAGCTCCTATGACTTTTTTTTCCACTCTCAAACTCTCCCTAGGATTTTACTTTTCGCTCCTGCCAACAATCTGCTGCTTATTATGGGAACCATCAAGCTGGAACGGATAAAGGGAATTGACTGGGACAGCATGTGGATAAAACATCATTCTATGGCTATTATTGACATCTGACAGATATGGTGACGAACTTTCTAAAAAAATGGAAGAACATTTTATTTAAACTGAACTTCCCTGTATGAAATGAGGACTCCCAGTAACTCCACCGGGGAATTAGTACAGTGAACAACGACTATGCAGTACCTAGTGGTTTTTATTCCATTCACCTCCCTCACCACAACAAAAAGTACTTCCATTTATTCATGCCATCCTCACACAGCTTTATTCAATTTGAGACTTCTCGAACTAGAGAGATCAGATATAGATCTCCCTTCACTATTAGAGGTCCTCCCTTATTTAAGTGAAATTGTCTGAACGTCTTCCGAATTAAAAAAAAAAAAAATCTGCAGTAACGGACATAGCCTAAAGTTTTTAACATTTCACATCACACAGTTTCCATTCCATCTCTAACCCCAGCACCTACCTATAGTTCTTTCCCGATAACCAAGCCCAGTTTTTTGTCCTTTCGCAGCTTATTTCACGCAGTTTGTGGTAGAGAGACAATTCTGCGACTCTTCATCCATTCGATAGCATTTCATGACTACCAACATATTTTTGTGTTAATCTAGTGTTACAACCCAAACTCAGGACCATGATGGAGGTGTAAAATTTTTAGGCCAGGTTCAAGTGAAATGAGTGTAGGCCACATACCTTTCCCCCAAACCACTGCCTCTCTCTAGCCTCCTACGCCAACTTCCTGTGTAACCCCGCCCCACCCCCTTCCCTCCGGCTTTCCTCCTTCCTCAGTCCACCAACAACCCAGCAATATGTCAGCCTTAAAGCTGACGCACCTGTAGCCGTAGCTACGCGCGCGCTCACACGTATGTACAGACACACACACACACACACACGTTTGTATCATGTTAACAAGCATGCAGCTTATAAAAGAAAAATCGTAACTTCAGCCAACAAGTGACAGGATGGACAAACAGATAAACCAAAAAGCAAATACTATGGCAAATAAAATGGGCTGAAAACAGGAACAGGCAGAGGGAACGAGCATCCAAACAAAGGTTCATAAAGGCATTTGAAGATAAACGAAATCATGATGACTTACACGCTTCAGAAACACACATATAGCAAAAGGCAAAGCAAAAGATATAAACCATAGGAAATCAACATAAGAAAAAGACTGGTAAAACGTGGGGGAAAATAAAGGCACAAGGGAAAAATATAGAAAAGGGAGAAGGAAAATAAAACACAAGGCACAGGAAGAAGTAAAGAAAACAAGGAAATGTTCTTACCGTCTCTATATTAATCAATCTCAGACGCATAAGTCATAATTATGAAGAAATAAAGTGAAGAAATAAAGTAACGATAACTGAAAATCGGTGTTCTCATGTACTTCACGCCCATAGTACAAGGTAAAATAACAACGATAATTACATGTACTTCAAAACAATAGTACAAGATACATCGGTAGTCTCATGTACTTCACGCCCACAATACAAGGCAAGATAAGGTAATCACATGTACTTCACGCCCACAGTACAAGGTAAGATAACATGGTAATCACATGTACTTCACGCCCACAGTACAAGGTAAGATAACGGTAACCACATGTACTTCACGCCCACAGTGCAAGGTAAGATAACAATGGTAATCACATGTACTTCAAGGTAAGATACAGCAATAATTACATGTACTTCACGCCCACATTACACGTTAAAACCCCAGACTCCTTCTCCCAGGATGATGTGGGGTGAACTAACAAGGAATCCCTGTTTATGCTGGGATGATGACTGTGGATTTAAGGCAGTACGATAATATACTAGGATCATGACGGTGCAGATTACTTGGTTATGTACTGAGAGGGAGAGAGAGACAGAGAGAGAGAGACACACAGAGAGAGAGACAGAGACAGAGAGAGAGAGAGAGAAAGAGAGAGAAATGTGATGTATATTATTAAAACTACTACCATGTAAATAGTATGTCAGAGTTTCTAAATTAATTATATTGTTATACTTACGAATTTCACAGTACGGCAAGAAGATCGCAACTTACCTGCAAAAGTAACACAGTGAGTTAAAAAAAAGGCTATTACCAGGTACTAATAATGTTACTAACAATTACTCCAATAAAAACAATAATGACCAGCAAAATAATAATAATAATAATAACACACACACACACACACACACACACACACCAGCTCGAAAAAAAAAATTACTTGACGGAGTAACACAATGAGGTACTGTGTGTGTGTGTGTGTGTGTGTGTGTGTGTGTGTGTGTGTGTGTGTGTGTGTGTGTGTGTGTGTGTGTGTGTGTGTGTGTGTGTGTGTGTGAGGGGGGTAAACAAAAACAATATTAGAACACACAACTTTCAACTCAATCCACAACAACAAAACCACGGTGGCAATTAAGGGGTTAAGACAGAGAGTGTGTGTGGTTATTAGTGATGGCAGTAAACAGGGAGACAATGGGCGGGAGGCGGTAAGGCGAGGACCCCCATAATCACCCACTGCCACGACATAATTGACTTACTGCTCCCAATGACAGTTATTATTACAGACACACACGCGCACGCAAGTTCGCAGTCCTAAGTAACGACATCGTAATTCTAATGCATGGTAGTATGTTCGGTTCACGTTATGGAAAGAGTTGTTATAGAATACTGGGATTTTGTGTGTGTGTGTGTGTGTGTGTGTGTGTGTGTGTGTGTGTGTGTGTGTGTGTGTGTGTGTGTGTGTGTGTGTGTGTGTGTGTGTGTGTGTGTGTGTGTGTGTGACAACTGCTCTACAAACCCACTGATGTGTCCTAACAACCTTGCTGTTATCACTACAACGTACGGTACAGGCTTGACATTCACCAACCTCTTGAAAGGAACTGGGCAAGAAGTGTCATGAGGTGGCCATCAGTAGCTTAGTCCGACAGTGCACCATGGCAACAGAAACTCCTAAGCCTCAGGGAATAAACTGACTTGTGCAAGAACAGTCTCATCCACGCCACACACACACACACACACACACACACACACACACACACACACACACACACACACACACACACACACACACACACACACACACACTCTCTCTCTCTCTCTCTCTCTCTCAGTACTCAGACAATCTCTCCTACTACCACACGAGCACAACAAAATACCCTAAGAAAACAAATTATGGATACGTTGGGGTGACTAAATCCTCTCGGGCAACGAACCCAACACTCTTTCTCTCCTCTCTTACTAAAGCCACATGACCTTGGTCTAATCACGCTTTCTTTAATGCTGTCCACAAGACGCTAAAAGTTACGTGCATAAATGAGCATCAACAACAACAAAATACTGGTAACTGCGAGGTGACACGGCTGATACATACAGACACATTTCCATATTCTCACTCCTTTTCTAACCACTTCTCAAATTCTACAAACTTTCATGACAAAACTCTCCACAAAGCAGAAGAAAACATTTGGAGGAAACATGAACATAAAATCACGTCACCGTACTCCACGGGTTATGGTGGAGACTATTTCCAACCCCTTCCATACCAAGGCTCTTCCGTAATCTTAAAAAAAAATCGTATTTCAAATTCAATTAATCTACCCCACATCGAACTGAATATATTTTGATTTTTGATTTTTTCTACTGGACTCTGAAAGTGATATCGACTTCAAATGCTTTTTACCTTTAGCTTCTTCAGCATAAAAAAATAAAACACACACACACACACACACACACACACACACACACACACACACACACACACACACACACACACACACACACACACACACACACACACACACACACACACACAGTAGTAGTGTGGACAGATCGGAGGTCTGAGGATTGTCCACGGGTTCGATTTGTGTAATGTACTTGAGGTCGATATTATCATGTTTATTACTCATCCACAAGGCCCCATCTACACGTCATAACATACTCCCACTTTAACACCCTATCTAAATGTGAAAACCCTAGCACATGGCAACAGATGGTTCAACCCTATGCTCTTGTTCCCTAGGTGACTACTGGACAAAGGAAGCGGGCTTTTGTCTTTGCCGTGTCCAGTAAAGTGAGAGAGAGAGAGAGAGAGAGAGAGAGAAACGTTCACGATCTAACTCTAGGATATCAGGCCAATTAACCTAGACAGAATGATGTATAAATAAAAGACTGTAATCATCCCACCTCCACACCCACTCCAGTTCTCTTCCCATGCAAGTTAATATATCTACCTCCAGGTCAAAGTAATAACCCAATCAGACTAATATAAAAACAAGAGATAACAATCGCTCCAATCTCAACAACCCAATCCGTTAACCCATACTGTCCAACCCATCGCTACCCCCACCTCCTGTACTAATCTTAAGTTTCTTTGTAATCTACCTCCTGGATATCAAACTATTTACATCACTATCATCATCAAAATCATCATTATTCAGACCTCTTTTCCTACCTAAGGATGGGGTGACGTGGGGTCCTGCGAGAAAGAAGGAAAAACACAAATCCAGAGAGAATGAAAAAAGGAAAGAAAACTACCCAAAGTCTGCCTAAATAGATGGAACTATTCACCCAGTCAAAATGATGCCTAAATACAGGATCACAATCACTCCACACTCACACCCAACCCAATCCGTCCCCTCATCCTGTTCCACCCACCACCTCTCCTACTGCTCTAATTACCCTGCGGGAAAGAAAACAAAGTAACATGACTATCGCGGAAGACGAGGGAGGGACGGTAGTGGTGGGGATCTGATATGGGGGGACAAGGGTAACTCCTGTGTGTGTGTGTGTGTGTGTGTGTGTGTGTGTGTGTGTGTGTGTGTGTGTGTGTGTGTGTGAGAGAGAGAGAGAGTGTGTGTGTGTGTGTGTGTGTGTGTGTGTGTGTGTGTGTGTGAGAGAGAGAGAGAGAGAGAGAGAGAGAGTGTGTGTGTGTGTGTGTGTGTGTGTGTGTGTGTGTGTGTGTGTGTGTGTGTGTGTGTGTGAGAGAGAGAGAGAGAGAGAGAGAGAGAGAGAGAGGGGGGGGGGTTCTTTGGAAGAACAATCACATGTTAAAGAGGATACGCCCATTCTTTCCTACCCCCTTCTTTCTCAGTCTTTTATCACCCTAATTAGTCTCTCTCTCTCTCTCTCTCTCTCTCTCTCTCTCTCTCTCTCCCTCTCTCTCAATTATTCCTAGTCTCTCCATCCTCACTGATTATCATTTTCTCTCTTCCTTCCGCCCTCTTTCACTCCAATTACTTTCTCTCTGCCTTTCTCCTCCATCTTCTCCCCTCCCTCTTTCCATGCATTTATCACCTCTCTCTCTCTCTCTCCCCTCATCCCATCTATTTCATTCACATCACATCTCCCTTTATTCAAGGCTGCATCCTCTGCGTACGTCTTTCATTTATGCGTTCCCCTTTTGTCGTATCTGCAGCTTTTTCCCTCTATTTTTTTCTCCCTTTGTAATCATTTGCTTTACTTTTTACTCTTAATACATTCATACATTTCATTATGCTATTTCACCTTTGTCTTATTTTCACCCCCTACAACTCTAGCACGTCTGTTCTAGTTTGACACAGATCTACTCCTTTCAGCGCAGTTGATGGCTATGACCCTCATCTCGTCGGATGGGAAAATCGCTAATACCTTTTCATTACCGATTTATTTTGTTTATTATATCTTACTCTCCTCTTCTGTTACCGTACATAAATTCTCTCGATACTGTCATACTCTGCAAAAATTACGTACAAACGAATATTAACAACCGATATCCAAAAATAAATCGCTTATAAACGAGCTTAAGTGCAGTCAGATTGGTCGATTAGTTTGACTGGTAACCAAGGAGACTTATTCCAACCTCACAATTAAGGTTCACCGAATTCCATGAAACAACAACATAGTATTCAAGTTGTTAGAGTGACCCAGTTCCGTCACATACAAAGAAACTATAGTATAATCATAACCTACGCGTTCCTCCATCATTACAGGCTTTGTATGCTTTAATTATCCCCGCCACATATTCATCCACTTTTTACACCTAGACTACCTAATTATATCTGTCTTGTCTCTCCCTCCATGCTTTTCTTATGACTGATTATAATTCCTACGTCCTCTTCTGTCTATTTCATCAGCTTTATCTAAGTATATATCCTCTGTTTCTCCTTCCTTCTATTCCTTACTCTCTCTAATGTATTCCCTCTACATATATTATTCTCATCATCATCATCATCTTGACCCCTTCCCTTTTACTCACTTCTAATCATTTCTCCTTCATTTTCTATCCACCATTCTACCACCAGTATCATTTTACATCCCCCTTTCTCACCTTTCATCACCAACTATTCCTCCTCCTCACCACCACCACCATCCAACTTACTCCATCTCATTTCCGCCCCACAATCAAATCATTTCTCCCTTGTAACTAACTCTCTTTCTCTGTATTAACTCAAATGCACCCTGCCTCCTGCACTATGTCTCATTACACACACATCAACGAGAAAGTGTCGTCGTTTTTGTGCTTTTCACTGTCAAGGAGGCCCCCCCCCCTCTCTCTCTCTCTCTCTCACACACACACACACACACACACACACACACACACACACACACACACACACACACACACACACACACTCTTTCTTGACTGAAATAAATCCACAGAAAGAGATACACCCAGGTCAGATAATACACAAAATTACTGGTTACATCTAATTACACATCCATCCCCTCAGGGTATCGTGGTTTAATAACATCTGACATCCTGACACTGATAAATCTCACCACATTTTCTCCTTGGTTTAAATAAATGATGTAACTATATATCTTCTGTTTCTCCTTTCTTCCAAAATTTACTCACTTCTATTTATTTCCCTGCATATATATTATTCTCATATCCATCAACATCGTCATCACCATCATCATCATCATCCTGACCTTTTATCATCTCATCACCATCCTGACCTTTTCTCATTATCATCATCATCTTGACCTTATCATCATCATCCGTACCTTATCATCATCATCACCCTGACCTTATCATTATCATTATTAAGACCTCTCTTCCCACACAGAGATACGGATGGGCTTGGCAAGGAGGTACGGTAATAAACTCCACTATGTACTGAAAGAGATACAGACAGATAAATATAAAAATAGAGATTGTCTTGGCAGGGATATTACTGTGCTGTACTGTGGATCCATTAACGCTAATTACACAGCTAACAGTCAAATACGTCGTGGATATTTTAATGTCAATGGGAACACCACACTTTCCCTTAATTGAGATGCCGAGGTTTGTGTCCTTTAAACCCCTTATATCAGGTGATGTATTTTTCCCCCCGTATTCTTGCTATCTCCCGACGATTTTATTCAGCTTCGGAGAGACTTGTCGAACTGGAATGGTTAGATAAAGCTTTGATTTCACCCCTTCACCTCAAGAGATCCCCCTTCAGGTGAAATACAGACCCTTTTTTTTTTTTTTTGGTATTCTTGCTATTTTATGCGATTTTATTTAGCTCGTGAGAGACTTACGGAAATGGAGGGGTTTGAGATAGCTTTCGTTCACCCCTTCAATTCAAGAGATCTCGCTACAGGTGGACTCTTTTTCCGGTATTCTTGCTACCTTCAGACGATTTTCTTTAGCTCAGGTGAGACTTGTGGAACTGGAGGGGATAGATACACCTTCCATTTAACCCCTTCACTTCAAGATATGTTCCGTCAGCTGAATCAAAATCGTCCGGTGGTGGCGCGACAAAAATAAAAAATAAATCACCGAACTGAAGAGGTTTACCATCACTAATAACAGGATTCGCTAAATTAACCCCCCAGCTGAAATAAATACAGAGAAGGGGACGTAAATAGGCGAGGATATACTCTATTAAGGATCAATTACCCTCCACTAGTATCTCTTTCCTCCATTCCCCTCCTCCCTCCCCTATTCTCTCCAACTTCCTCAAATTACCTGGCCCCCTCCAAGCCCCTCCCCTCTTCGTTCCTCGAGTGAGTCATCCGCTAAACATGAGGAGGGAGTGAAGGCGACGGGGCATGGTGAGGGGGAGACAGAGGGAAGGTCGAGGGGGAGGTAACACATGAGGTGGGGAGATTACCTGACACACACACATTCCTACTGGCTACTTTGTCTTTTGTTTCACCGTTTGTGCCTTGTTCTCCGTCCCATTCTCCCTCTCCCCTCCCACCCGCCTTCAAGCATGGAGAGAGGGGATAAAAGTGGACATACAGATCCTGGGACTGATGAAGAGGGATGCAACAGGTAGCTTATGTAGTTGTGGCAATAACACGTCAGAGTGGCCAGCCCCGAACAGGGATGAGGCATTAAGATGGTGGTAAGTTGTAGCGAGGCGTACGAATGTTGGGGCGGGAGGAAGGAAAATGAAGTAGATAAGAGGAGAAGGATAAGGAAGTGACGAAGAGTGGTGGAAGATTAAGATGTATGGAAAGTTACCAAAGACAATTTCTAACTCCTTCAGTCAAACGATTTCTTACATAAGCTGGATATAATCGTCTGGTACTAGAAAAAAAAATTGGGCTCAAAGGGGTTAACAAGGAAGGGAGGAAGTGAATACGATGAATGAGGGTAGCACTTATAAGGAGAAGAAAGGAGGCATGGGAAGGGTAAATGGATACGAACGAGAGAATAGAAATCGGCAAGGAGACAGGAACTTCTACTGAGAAAGAAAGAAAATGTAGGAAGGGCAATGAGCAGGGAGCAAGAGGGGAGAGTGGGTGGAGGGAGAGTGAGACGGGGAGATGGTTAGGGAGGGCTGAAAGAATAAAAAAGAAGAGAGGAATTAAAGGCAAAGAAAAGAAGAGCTGATGTTCTGAAGAAGCGGAGCGTGTGTTGGGGGGGAGGGGGATGGAGGGAGGAAGGAGCGCGGAAGTGAGTACAAATAAAGGAGGTGGATGTTCCGGGAGAAAACGGGCAGAATGAACCGGGGAAAAAAAAAAAAAAAAATGTGGTGGAAATGAAAGCATCGAAAACGGACCATTGAAGTGAAAACCCACACGAACGGAACAGTGACAATGGCGGATTAAAAAGTGTATTTAGAAACATAAAGCGAAAAACGTCACGGCAAAATTAATATATCATGGTGGTATATTCGTCCCTCCGTAAGATTATTATGGAGCCGTATTCTAGTTGGGGTTTCGTAACAACTCTTTCTCATCGATTTATTCAAGTTATTTTACCTTAACATTCTCTGTGTATGTTATTGACACCGTTTAATTATCAACATACTGGACCTAAATAACACAGAGGAGGATATCTGAGGCTTCATCAATATACTACACCCTAACATTCCCTTCTATTTTATCAACAGCGTTTAAATATCGACATCAATAATATACTAAATACTAAAGTGCAATGTGCTGAATAAATCGCTAAGGTAGAGGCGTTACGAAACCTCGAAATCCACTTAAAGAGTACGTCCCAGTAAGTAGCAGCTCTCGCGATTAAGACAGGAACAAAAGTACGGTATAGACTTCAAATCTTATGATGGTTATGTCCATCCGTCCCTCCTTTTTAATGCTGGTTTGTTTTCATCTGTCAGAACTGGGTCACCACTCTCACAACACAAATACTAAGTCGTGGTTACATGACATTCCACGAGTCTTCGGTATGAGGTACGAACACGTCTCCACTGCTAGTCAGATCAGCTCCCCAATCTCACTGGACCCGGCCATCAACCAAGCTGGATTAGAGGTCACTGCCAGATTAGACTAGCCTGAGATACAAGTAATTCTCCTTCATTACCAGTCATCTCCTTCATTACCAGTCAGATCAACTCTCCAATCTCACTTACCTGGCCATCAACCAAGCGGAAAGGAGTTAGATATCATTGCCAGCTTTGACTACTCTACTGTATACCGACTTTAGTCACACCTCCTCATGTTTTACCACTTCACTACGACCACATCATTAATATTCTACTTTTTCTACCACTAAACGATTTTGTTCAGCTTGAGAGATGGAAGTTAGACATTGCCTCCATTAACACATTCAATTAACTCCACCAAACCGTCTGTTCGGTAGCCAGAAGAAAAAAAAAAACACTTAAACATAGACAAGGGGTTGACAGAGCATGGCGCTGGTAAAAATACAATGATACACTACAATATCCTTGACTCAAATTAAAACCAAATACAGGCAAAAATAAAAAAGTAAGACACCATTAGATGCTATATAATTAAGGTGATTATAGGGTAACAAATGGGTTGGTGATAGTTAATTCCTGGGTGTGGACCTGAACACTGGGACGTAAGAGCCAAAGTGGTATAAGTGGACCAGAGAAAACCATATGTTGTCGCAGACCAGGCCGACACTGCCATTAAAACGTCCATTCAAACAGCAGTACTACCAATTACAATTAAAGTAATGATACTAATTATAATCAATGGAATTACGGGTCAGAAAGAACAGTAAAACCATATATCCCTTACGAAGGCCTCAATACAAGAAAAGTAAATAAATACACCATGTTAAGACACTGGTAAAAAATTAAATGAATATACCTTGTTAAGATAAAGGTATATTGTGTCATGATTTATATATACTTTCATTTCCTTGCAATGTTGATTTATAGGTATTTATTAATTTGGGCATGTGGAGAGGATGGATGATTACAATTAGGTGCGGAGGGTGAGAGGCGTGAACGATGAGAGTAGAGCTGCGACAGGTAAACCAAAGAAGACTGGGGACGAGGCCATACAGTGTGATCTCAGGAATAAGGACTGAACAGAGGCTGCTAGAGATCGAGCAGCATGAAGACCCGCCATCAGGTAACCAAGGTTTACGCATGCACGTTTGTTGGAGCCTTTATAGACGAAGCAAAACGAAGTGAACGTTGATTTAAAGGTATTACCAAATGTCAGTCATATTTTTACTCATCAACCAAATCACCTTAAGTTATTCACAGCAAGGCATCAAGTCCTCCATCATTCTGCTTAATCACTTCATTTATTATACAAGTTGATACTGCTTCCCACGAGTTACTTATCAGCCTAAGGATGTGTTCAGTCTTTCGTTAATGGAGTTCAGTTCCGTCAGAATGGATTAAGTGCCTCACATGTTTGATCCCACTGTTTAGCCATCTGTTAAAACACACACACACACACACACACACACACACACAGAGCAAAGACTCCAGGTAGCCAAGAACAGACCAACAACATCCCTTCGCACCTGAGTCAACACGCACACACACACATACACACGCACGTACACACACACGCAACCACTGGAGCACGACACAACACGTCATCTCCTCCACAGGTCACACGTGCACACACAACCGCACTTTCACACACACACACACACACACACACACACACACACACACACACACACACACACACACAGAATCCGGAAGACAAATATGACTACGGTACACACAAGATGAATACAGACGATCCCAGGAAAAAAATACAAATTTGTTCTTGAATTAGATTTTTTTTAAAGTATAAATGTAAACAAGACTCATACACCCACATCAGAATATACAACACACACACACACACACACACACACACACACACACACACACACACACACACTATTGTTCGATCAGGCCTTAATCACTGAGGTCAGAGAGGTGTTAGGAAAGTATTGCACCCTATTAGCCCTGAAAAACTCCGCCTGACATTAACATACGATCGATACTCACGCCAAAACCTTTTACTCCCACCCTTATTATGACTGTGTGTGTGTGTGTGTGTGTGTGTGTGTGTGTGTGTGTGTGTGTGTGTGTGTGTGTGTGTGTGTGTGTGTGTGTGTGTGTGTGTGTGTGTGTGTGTGTGTGTGTGTATTCTTAGTCGATTAAATTACTTCCATGCTTATTGACACTCTCCCAACATCAACATTAATTACAATCATGACACGCAAAAACCTTTCACCCTCAACCATATCAAGATTATATTTCACTACGTTCATATTAACCCCATTAAATAATTCCATACCTATACTCTTTCCAACATGAATCTAACGGTACAGTAGTAGTTTGGTACGGCGATACAGCTCTACACTTAGCGGAAAGTGAAAAAAAAAAAAAAAAAAAAGTGATTAGAGCCAGTTAATGAAGGATCAACCACTGCTCTCAAAACCCTTACTGATAAAATTCCCACCCATCCGAAGCCAATTTCTTATAATCTTTAAAACACCCCCCCCCCAAAAAAAAAAAAAAAAAGAGGAAAAACTTATCTAAAGTTATGGTACACTTTTATCTCTTATCTGAACCCCTTCACACCGATGACGTATTTTGTGCTTTATTCTTGCTAGCACCAGACGATGGCCCGTATTCTCGTCGGTTAAGGAAGCTCCTCAACACCCTTTCCATAGCGATTTTTATTTTTGGATACGGCTGGTTATTATGATTTGCACGTTATATGTATTGTGATATAAGAACCTATATAACACTGAAGAGAGTAAGGTGTAATGAGCAAAATAAACAGCTTATGAAGAGGTGTCAGGGACCCTCCTTACCTGACGAGAATGTGGGCAGATTTCTTTCAATTTAAGAGAGACTTCTCGCATTGGAAGGGTTAGATTCAGCCTTCAACAACCCTCCCCTAAGCTGAAATAAAATCGTCAGAAGGTAGCAAGAATAAGGTGAAAAAAGGCCATGATAGTGAAGGGGTAAGAGGACTGGGAAGGTTGGGTAAAGCAAGGGCATGATGTGGAATGATAAAGAGTATGAAGGGATGATAATAAAAAAAAAACGCTGAAAATGAAAATAGAGAGAGAGAGAGAGAGAGAGAGAGAGAGAGAGAGAGAGAGAGAGAGAGAGAGAGAGTAAATAAAGGAAGAGTGCGTGAATTACAAAGAAGTCTGACCTTTCCAGTGAGAACAACTTGGGACGCGTCTGGGGATGGTAAGAGAGAGAATGAGAGGAGAGAGAGAGGGGGAGAATAACAGAAAAGAGAAGACAAGAAAAGAGAAGAAAAGAGAAAAGAAGAGAAGAAAAAAGAAAAAGGAGAAGAAGAAAAGAGAAGGGAGAACAAGAGGGAAGAGCGAACAGAAAAAGGACACGAGAGGGGAAAACCATAAAGTAACAGCTACATGGATGATGCCTCTATGCACGGAGAATAAAGAAGTGCAGAAAAGAAAAGAAGTGAGGAGATAAAAACAGTCACAAAAAATGGAGGAAAAATAAAAGCAACACAGACAGCGAAGAGACGAGATGAGAAGAGAAGAAAATGGAAATGTAATGGAAGAAAGGTGTAAAAAGAGAAGACAAAGAATGATAATCGCAGCATGAATCACAACACTGTACGTGATGACAAGATGGAAGAAAAACAAGAGAAAATGTGGGGCGAAACCGAAGTAACAACAGAGGAGATGTGCAATGAGGAGAAGCGACAACAGCAGCATGGATGAAAAAACTGAACACCAAGGAGAAAGGTGAGAGGAGAGAAGAGGAGAAAACGACAAGAGGAGGGATAACTACAGCACAGACGACAAAACGCCACACGAAAAAATATATATACGAGTATATAGAAAACAAGTGAAAAGAGAGTGGAAATAAGATAAAAGATGATGAAGAAGAGGGAAAAGATGAAAGACAAATAAAAGCAAGAACAGAAGAGGCACGCAAGGATGAGGGACACAAAGAAGAGGGATAATGGCAGGAGGGAAGACACCACTGTACACGGTTGCCAAGTCCCGTGGGAATATTTATGTGAGGAAGAAAGGGCTGAGATAAGAGGGAGGGGAGGGGGCAAAAATAGACGGAAGGAGGAGAAAAACAGAAGAAGTGGGGAGAATAACCTGAGGAACGGAATATGATGCGGGGAGGGCAAGATGGGGGATATGGAAGAGTAGTGAGATGATATGAGAGGCAGTTAGGGATGGAGATGATCTGAGAGGGAGTTAGGGATGGAAATGATCTGAGAGGGAGTCTGGGATGGGGATGATGGGAGAGGAAGTTATGGATGAAGATGATATGACAGAGTTAGGGATGGGGATGACATGGAGGGAGGGAGGAAGATTATATGAGAGGGAGCTAGGGATGGGAAGACATAAGAGGAGGTGGGGGAGGCAGAGAAATATAGATTAGGGGGAAGAATAGCCTGGGAAGATGATGCTAGGTGGGAGGGATGGGGTATATGGGGGTCAGGGAGATGAAGAGATGGGGAGACAGACAGAGGGAGGGATACAAAGAGAGACAGGTAGCTTCACAGTATGCATGGAGAAGAGATCCTGTACAACACCATTTTATCTAAAGACAAGTGGAGAAGGAGGAGGATTAGGATTGGGAGGATGAAGATAATGAGGAGGGGGGTTGTTTTGTGTGCAGTAATTTCGTTGCACACGTAGTCATGCACCCCAATTCAGTCGAACCAACACTGAAAAATGCAGGCAGCTCTGAATCCGAGGGAGGGAGTAAAGTCTCTGCAACATATTTTTCCTTCCCTCAAACATCGGGATAATAACAGTACAGGTATAGGATCGTACTGTAAGTGGTTTTGGAGATCGCTTAACACCTTTTCCTTAGCGATGTATTCTGCATAGTAAACCTTATAATCCAGTCCCGGTATGTTATTTATATCGTTTCAATATCGACATACTTTTACATCAATAATATACATGAGGATACTGAGGTGTAATGCACAAAATAAATCGCTACGGAAGAGGAATTATGACCTCTTCAAAGTCATTTAGAATACGAGGAATACTCTTTACTGGTACATATCCACTATCCGCTCCAAGCCTCAGCTCCTCCACACCCCATTCAGTACAATCTTTTCAGCTAACTATGTGTCCGTCTCTCACACTCTCTACTCCCTTCTCACGCCCCCTCTCCCACCTCACGGGACTTTTACTGGCCTCTTAAGTGTCATTACTTCGTCTCTCTCTCTCTCTCTCTCTCTCTCTCTCTCTCCAACATATCACACTTTCTCCAGAGCTAGACTCAAAGATATAACCCATTTGCACAGGTTTTTACGACCAGCAAAACGTTAAAACACGATAAAACCCAGCAAAAAAAAAAAAAATCTTCCTCTCTCTCTCTCACACACACACACACACACACACACACACACACACACACACACACACACAGTACACACACAAACACACGAGAGAGAGAGAGAGAGAGAGAGAGAGAGAGAGAGAGAGAGAGAGAACCCTGATGGTCTGCAGTTCAATTTTCATCTTGTCTTTCATCCAATAATTCTAAGTAATAACAATAATATTTACAAACAACTAAAACAAGATAAATAAAAAAATAATAATATACTAAACATTAACGAACTCCAAGAAAACATCACAATTTTTCAGCCTAATATAACCTACATCATAATAATAATAATAATAATAATAATAATAATAATAATAATAATAAAATAATAATAATAATAAAAATAAAAAAAAAAAAAAAAATAATAATAATAATAATAACAATAATAATAATAATCTGTGATTCTCAAGTGCACGCCAAAAAGAATGAGAAAAAATTCTGCAATCAAAAACTGCATTCCTGTGGCTCAATTTCTACGTAAGAGAATTGCCAACACAATACTGTTTACATGGGAATACAAAAATAAAGACAAACTACAATAAATAAATAAACTTAAATAAATATAATATGAGCAACTGTTTAAAATTAGGGGCCAATATTAAATGGGAATAATTATTACCCCCTGATATGAATAGAAATTAATATCAACTCTATTTATTCAATTTACATGACACTACAAAATACAAGGAACTGTTCATCCCCTATTTACAGGTGAATTCAACACTCCCCACAATTGTTTAAACTGTTTACATACAAATTAAAAGTAAAATAAAAACCTGCTTACTCACATCACTAAAACATGCAGGTGGTGTTGACAGGGACGTGACACGATGCTGGTGACTGTCTGCCTGTCTGCCTCACTATCTGCTGGTATGTTTATTTCACGTGTTTACCACCAGGGGCCCCTCACACCCACCCACCACTAAGCCACACAATGAAGGAAATGAAGGAGATTAAAGAGGGGAGGAAAGGGGTAGTAAGAATGAAGCAAATAGAGAAAATGGAGATGGAAAAGAAGAGGAAGGGGGTAATATGAATGAAGGAAACAGAATAGGATGGAGAAAGAGAATGGGATGGGGAAGAGAGAAAGGGAATGCAACAGGTGGATGTGGAAATCAAGAAGGGTAAGAAATGAGAAGAGCAGAAAGTGAAGAACAACACTAGGAATAAAAAAAAAATATTGGAATACAATGTGTGGGGAATAGGAAAACTAAATAAAAGAGAATAAAAAGTGAGAGGATCGTGACGAGGAAATAAAAAATAAAAATGTAACGAGAAATTGAAGCTAGAAAGTCTGAAGTCTGACCCAAAAGACTAAAATTTGGCAAAGGCGGGGGTCTCAAGTACAGGAAAGAAGTAAAATGAGACAGAAGTGTGGGGAAATGTAAAATAAGTCCCGTGAGTATAAAAAGGCTAAGTCAGCGATGCCGTGACGATGTAGCGAAAACAAGGGCGTCTCAAAGGTAAAAAACTAAAATTATATCAAGATATAATGTGGACAACGGGACGAGAAACTGTGGCGGCAGAACACGTTGAAGCCACAGGAGTAAAACTTTGAGACGTGACAGGGCAGGGGTGTCCCAAATGTTCGAAAGGAAAATTACGTTAGATCAATGTGCAGGTTGGGATGAGAAACTGTACGAAGAAAAAAAAAATGAAATGGAAATAAGATAAGATGTATGTGGACAACGGGACGAGAAACTATGAAGATATTATAAATGCTGAAGTGAAAATTAGACTAGACGTAACTGGACAACGGGACGAGAAACTATGAAGATATTATAACAGCTGAAGTGGAAATTTGATAAGATGTAAGTGGAGAACGGGACGAGAAACCAAGATGTTGTAAAAGTTGAAGTCAGATCGCAAAGACGTGGCAAGGGTGGAGGTGTGCCTTGTGTAGGAGGGGATGATGTACCAGTAATTCGCTCAACTCAGTCTCTACCCCATAAACTGTCTCACAATTTTCTCTCCACGTCAGACACTGTGATTTTGATTACGGTTGCTTAACTGTGACACCAGATACACTGCCAGGTAAAATCACTGTAAGAATAATGGTTAAGAACTTCCACAGATCCTCAAGTTAGTCTGTACCTGTTACTGTCTCACAATTTTATCTCTTCGTTATGCACCTTGGTTTTGATTACGGTTGCTTCACTGTGCTGGTTGCAACGACAACAGATAAAAACATTGCCTGGTAATATCACTGTGAGAATAATAGTTGTGAATTTCAAGCCTGATGAAAGCACTTGCTTGGTATGCATGATCACACCATCAATAATCGTTAAAAATTGCACTGAGAACTCGTTTTCATTTTTCTTCGATGTCACTGTATGGCACTTAATCCCTCCATTCCCAAAAAGTATTTTTGTATCACTCTGTTTACCCAATTATACTCTTTAGCTACTCAAGACCTCTATGATCGAGGGTTTATATACATCCAGTAACCCTTTCACTGCAATGGCATTTTTATTTCTTCAGCTATATTCTACAATCGCAGTAAATAGACTATCGAGCTTTCAAAAGTCTGCTTAATAACTGTACCGCAAAAACTAATCACCAGAGTTATTTTTGTTTCCTATCATGAGCGACAGGTGGGGGTCCAACAAGGGAACCTGAGGCTTGTAAAGGCTGCGAGGTGGAATGTGGGTGTGGTAAGCTAGACCCTTCGTTAACCTCTTCACTAATACACACCCTTCGAGCAAAATCGTCTGAAGGTTTAGTCATACCTCCTCTCTGGTAATTTATTTCGCATATTACACTCAGTATCATCAAGTAAGCGTATGCTATCAAGCGAATTACACCTAAATCAAAACAATAGGAAAGACATACGAAATTCTACATTAAAACAATAAGAAAGGTAAATAATGTTTGGGTGTATTATGTAGGATGAATAGCTAAAGAAGAGGTATTACGATGCCTCCCAGAATATGGGTCTGGGAGGTGGAATGCGGGAGGCCTGTCTGTGAGGCGGCTCCGGGAGGATGTTGGCAGTAATCCTGTGGTCAGCCAAGGTAATCACGGTGGGGTTATAATGAACTCAACACCTGTACATGATATACACCTGTACCTTTTATTACAGGGCATCCGAAGTTCTAATCAAAGTGGATTTGCTGCGGTGTTGAAATGATTGTAGGGAAAACCGCTTGAAGGCCAACGTATAAAATATAGAAGACAAGCCTAAGAGTCAACTTGGAATAGCTACTTGATCTTAAAGTTCACTGACAAGGACGGGATAGGTTCATCACTAATACAAACACCGATACGTATTAAGTATGAAACCACATTCTATGTATAAAAACCGGTAAATATTGAGTATGAAACCACATTTTTTACACAAATACCGGTAGTATTAAGTATGAAACCACATTCTTTAAACAAACACCGATACGTACTAAGTATGAAACCACATTCTTTATACAAACACTTGTATGTATTATGAATGAAAACAAATTTTCAATACAAACACCAGTGTTTATTATGTATGAAACTACATTCTCTATACAAACACCCGTTCGTACTACGTATGAAACCACATTCTACCAAATATTACAAAAAAATCTATTCCATGAGCTGAGTTTACTGTTCCAATACAAATTTCGTGGCGTGAAGGAGGTATACAAGTGTGGTGAGGGTTTACGATGGTGTGCGAGGTAAATTACAGGTGAGTGAAGCAGGAGGGAGGTGAAGCAGCAAGCCATCCCTGACATGAGGCCCCGCGTATGATAATGCTGGCGGCGTGAGCACTGACCACCACCGTTACACCACCGCCGCCATCGCTGTGAAGTGGTGGCGAGATACACCCCCCCTCCCCTCCCACACCATCAGCCCCAATTACACTCCCCACACTCTTTCATAGTCCTCCCATCCCACATCACCAGCCCCAAATATCCGCACACCCACATCACCAGCCCCAAATATCCGCAGACCCCACTACATCTGTCCCCTCCCACAACACCACCCCTCACTTTACTGCCCCACATTCCTCTGCATTTTTCCCCTCCCACACCACCCCTCACTCCACTTCCAAAATCCCTCTACACTTATTGCCTCCCACACCACCACCCTTCACAACACTCCCCACACTCCCACAGCCCTCTCCTCCCACATCACCAGCCCTCAAAAAGACTCCACCTTGCTCCCTACAACACAACAGACCTAACAAGTTCTCAACAGCCCACACCAGCCCTCACCTACCCACATCAGCGCTCATCTACCCACACAAGCGCTCATCTACCCACACAAGCGCTCATCTACCCACACATGCCCTCATTTACCCACACCAGCCCTCGCCTACCCACACCAGCCCTCATCTACCCACACCACCCCTCACCTACCCACACCATCCCTTATCTACCCACACCATCCCTCACCTACCCACATCAGTCCTCACGTATCCACACTAGCTCTCACTAGCCTTTAATACCGGCCCTCTGCATCAATCACCCCTTGCCAGTCCCCTCCCCCGACCAACTAGACCTTGATGGTAACGGCACGTCCTTCGGTAGCTATACGTCAATGACAACAAACCAAGAACTGTGTATTTTTAGTGAACAAAACTGAGAGCACCTGACGCCGCCTCCACACACACAAAACACTACAGTTACCTAAAGGAATGTGTTTTGATTTCAGTGTCGCGAAATGTTCAAATGACAGATATACATACACACATACTGTACCAAGAGTGCATTTACTGTGACGATACAGCAGCTTCGGCCTGACTTGGACCTATACCTAAAGAATGCCCACATCGAAACTATTATATTTTAGTCATACACACAATTTCATTACGGTGTTCTTCTCCCCCACCCCCCACCCCCCAAAAAATGTGACTGGACTCGCAACCAGCAAGTGGAGACTCGTGATGCAATTTCTCTTCCAGGTGACTAATCACACAAACACCAATTCAGTGTGTAGGTATAACTCTAAAACTCTTACAATACAACCAAATTAATGTGACTGGACTCGTGGCCTGCAAGTGGGGACGCGTAGCCTACAAGTGAGGGTCCGTCGCCTACAAGTGAGGATCCGTGACGCCATCTTTCTACCTCCTGGCTATATACACACATACACGCGAGGGGAGATAAGTCGTGACGTGTAAACATCATCTCCTAACGAGCGCCAGCAGCCAGTGACGGTGAACGGCGGAGGAAATCACTGTTATTATTGAAGCCGCTCCCCGCCGGGCAGCCAGCCGCACTACACACGCCCCCACCAGCGCCCCCTCCTGTTTACCCAAGACTCCCACCACAACATCACCTTTACCCCACAGGAAGTCATTTAGATTAGTGCAAGAGAAGGAGGAAAGTTGGTCGCCGACAAATTCCACTGTGGGTAATTCATGAAATGCGCATTTCTGGCGTCCAAACTAAGATTTTTTCTTTCTTATTCAAAAGAAATGTGCTATTTAAAAGTGCTTATTCAAAGAGAGAGGGGTAATTTCCTATTTTGGTTGTCACCCCATTTTTCAAACTTTGATTTAATCCATCAATATTAAACCCTACCAGTACCATAAGTGGGGATGGCTTCAAAGATCAGGGAAAATGAAGGGCAAAAAATGGCCAAATGAGAGAAATGGTGCATGTGAAGAATGAAGAAAAGCTCAAAAACCGGAAATTCGAGTGATAAAAATCACGCCCAAGAGAACCTAACCAAATCCATGAACGCCACGTCCTTCGGTTCTAACCTTAACATTCTTCAGCCCTACCCAAGGCATCCGTTGGTCCTGTTTTGGTCATAACCTTCTTCAGTTCTAGCCTTGTCATTTTTCGGTTCTACCTTTGACACTTTTTATTACTGGGCAAGACACAAACCAAACCCAGAGGGACCTATCTTATGAGAAAGCCAAACCCCTCGGTAATAACTGAGGCACTCACGGGTTCTGACCTTCGTATTCTTTGGTCCTGATCCTGCGAGGCTTCGATCCTATCCTTAACATTATTCAACTGTCTCATATTCCTTGTCCTCCACCGAAACTCGTAAGATGAATTGTTAACTAAAAGAAAAAATAACGAAGTACAGTAAGACCACTGCTTTGTAGTGGCAACCAAAACTGGTATTTCCCTCCTTTAACAACAAATATTACGTACACTCTTGTCCGAAAAGAATACAACGGATATCAAGTGCTGTAATTTCACCTCCATGATCTGCTGTCCTTCCCAGTTAACCTTCTCAATAAACATTTTCACGCCATTCTACACTCCACAGCACAATATTTCAATTCCCTTAGTAAAAAGCAGGACATTTCAGTAATAAAACCAGCCTCCACTAACTCACTGAAAAGTACTGTCACATCTTAGTACTATATCCAGGCTAAAATTAGACGATTTCATTTAACTAAGGGGAACTTCTACTCCCTCATATTCTTGCATTCTCTCTCTCTCTCTCTCTCTCTCTCTCTCTCTCTCTCTCTCTCTCTCTCTCCTATCTAACGGGGGTTTAGTCAGCACAATTCTTAACTGACGGTGTATCTAACCCCTTTACCCCGGGGACATCTTTCCTATGATGGATAAAATCTTCAGGCGTCAGGAAGAATAAAGCTAAAGATGTCCTCGAGCTGAAGTTATTTTGTAGTTACTTTATGTTCTCACTTTTTTGCATAACTGTCCAGTATTATTAGTTAACAAATGGAGGGCTTTCAAGACTAAAGTTACGTTGGATGTTCCGGTTTAAATCCATAATATATAATCACCAAACCATAAGACATTTCCTTGCATCTTAACATTTTCTTATACGCGAAGATGGTGACCCAAAGAAGTCCGCATCCTACGCTTCAGGAGGGTCATTATAACTTTGTGAACCTCAACCCTGGATCGAGACTCAAAACATTTACTAACGAATGCTATTAATTCTCTCCAATTACTATGATTCATTTTTGCAGGAAAGACAAAGAAGGGAGTGCAATCTCTTCCCTTGTCTCTTGTTCATCCAATAAATACATACCTTCATTATGTGAGGAAAATTGTCGTTAAGTTATAAATACTTTTTGCAAGGACAAGGACAGTGCAGCATACTCTTTGTCTCTCATTCTTCGTGCAACAACATATCTAATTTACTAGAAACTGATTACAAACTTTATCGTTGGTTACATCCTCTTTTGCACTGACATAGAATTGAGAATGAATAATCTTCCCGTCGTTCTTATCCTTCCTACACTAAATATGAACAGCAATAAATAAATATATGAAACTGCTAGTAAAGGCTGGAAATTGATCGTGAGTCTCTGCCCGTCTCTCATCCTTCCTACAATAACATAAATAATAAATAAATCCTAGTCATGACTGGAAATATATCGTAAGTCTCAGTGACGCGGAGTTCACTGGGATCACAGCGTGGCAGCGTTGAAATTACCATAGGGATGCATTTTGCCACTCCTCCCACCCGTGCTCATTCTCCAAGCCTTCCAGCGGACTACCATGAATACTTAACCACCATAACATCCTTTATATTTCATTCTCCACCATTTAACAGTTTGATTCATCTAAGGAGAGACTTTTCGAACTGACTGATCACAGTTTTCATTTGCCCTTCAGTGCGAGTGATGATGCCTGAGCTGAAAATTTTGTCTGAGTGAGCCAAGACTAAAATATTAAAAGACGCCACCGTAATGAGGAAGTTAGCTGTACACGATATTCTCAGCACAAACTAATATCAAATAATCACAATGGTATGCCTTGGCAGTGTTCTAAGAGGGGATTAAAGTCTATCACTTGGACTGGCACATTATCGCATTCCAACACTCCTATAGCGACTCCTTGGCTGCCATGAGAGGGTATGGAGGTGGGTGCGTCTTTCTCCAGGGCAGGACAGGGCCTTTATCTACAACACCACCTCATCACCAGCACTAACACTTCCCAACCACACCCATTCTAAAATTGGATATGTAATGGTTACTTTCTTGAGGTTTACACTCGAGATCATGGTCAGCAATCCAGGAACACCTTGACGCAAAGTATTTGTGGTCAGTCCAAAACTTTTCGCTCATCCTGTGGTCTTACATATCAATGACATGCCATCCTTTCACTCGCTTGATGTAGGAAACACATTATTATGAGCTCGAAACCACCGAATATCCCGTGAATTGCAGCCTTACATGGAATACAAGCACCAAAGGATCGTGCAGAGAAGCAGTATCACTTGGCCCACCGAGAGAACAGGAGACACTGAGGAACGCAGGAACCAGCCACACACCCAGAGTTGGCTATGATCCGAGTTGCCAGCGAATCCATTAAGCCACTCCCTTCTTCCATGACTACAAAGGCTTTCACCTAACTACCATGTGTTCCGATGCAGAGAAACATATTTGGCGATATTAAACCTCCACAGTAACACCCTCAAAAGCTTAATTCTCGACATACTATGGTGGGATCCACAACACCTGCCAAAGTCTTCCAGCAAGGGAGGGATGCCATTCGCGCCTCTCCGTTTGAGTAAATAGAGAAATCATCCGGACCTCCGCGGCCACACATTCCCAACACACATACACACACAGCTTGAACGTCACAATACGTATCTCACTGCGGTACCTCCCCTGTACTTAAGAGCGTGCATCACTTTCCTATGGCGGTAAAACAAGGTGCCTCCTTAACGCCGCACCATCCCTGCCTCCCACGCCACAACCGGATACACACACCTCCACGCCACTCTCTGCACTCTTTTCTGATCGGTCCACTTTTTCTGGAGTGCCGGGTCCAGTAGCCGAAGCCACTGACCTGCCACCCCATCATCCTCACACCAGCCGCGTCAGCACTAAAGAGCGTCTGTTTTAACCTAGCAATATCCACAACCTCTTTCAGCTCAAAATGTTGACCTAGTTAGGAAGGGGGGGTTGACTTAGCCAGCAACCAAGGAGACTCATTCCTACTACCTCATAAGTATGGCTCACCGAATGTCATGCAACAACCCTCACAAGTAACTAATCCTCCATACATTAATATTCCTTTGCATTTTACGACCATATACTCAAAAATTACACTGCGAAGAAGTAAAACCCCAAATCTTTTACGATAATTCCTGAAGTACATGATAAACACAGAACACATTTGGCCTCTATCACTGCAGACTGCGTGATGTATTGTGGGATGCAGGCTCCTCAACTCTTATTACCACAGGAGTTGCATGACTTTAGAAACCTTGCCTTCCAACTAGCTATACAAGTTTAAAGTGTACGGTTGTTTGGTCCATATTCTCGCTGGCCTGGTAGATGTCGTAACACCTCTTAGTATTATATTTAGCATCTTACATCTTTACATCCTTTTGTATGTTAATGATGAAAAGTGTGTCATTTCAGTATAATAAAAACACACTGTTCATGACAATACAATGGAGTGACAAGCAAAATAATTCACGAGAACTTTGTTTCTTACACCTTCACACCTCAATGTTAAAGATGAAAACTTTGTCCATTTCAAAAAGATATAAAAACAGATCACAAAACTAATTAGGTGAAGGAGTGTTACGATGTTTCCTACGCCTACGAGACTACGACTCTTAAAAGTGCACTAACAAAATTAGAAATGCCTTAACACCACATTCTATAGCATACCTTAACACTCGCGCTCCTGTGACTTAGTCAATGAATTAATTCGTGATGTTAAATGGACTGAAATAACAGAATTCTCTCGACCAAGAGATGGTTAATGATTGCATTATTCAGTCTAAGGTTCCTATGGCTCATTCTCAGATTAATTAATTCTTCTAACGTTAGAATAAAATACCATACTCTTTTACTCTAACCTGACGTAAAACTGCCATCTCACCATCTTTATTGCTCAGCGTAGCAAAATATTTACACTCCAATATAGCGCTAGTCATGAAGAGGTACTATGGAAAGGATGTAGAGCCATTGCAATGTCTTGTCTGCCACCGAGCAACATGAAATAGGCTGCAAAATGGCAAAAATCTGGGCCGAGTTAAGGTAAAAACAGCATAGTTATCCTAATCCTGTGAGCGTAAAACCAGGATATGATGAAACTAAGGTGAAAGAGAGGCAACTTACGTGTGTGGATCCCCCTACCGTCAGTCATCATTCACTTACCTGAAACAAGATACACTAACCTGAGACTTATTCATAGCGACAAATGTAGAAACAAAGAACCTAACCCCTTCAACCTGGTGACGTTCTTTTTATTGCAATCTTGCTATCTCTACACGATTTTATTTGGCTGAGGCGAGACTTTTCAAACTGGAGGTTAGATACTGCCTTAACCCCTTCATGACTAGAAATCTTTCCCATGTTGCATAAAATCATCTGGTGGTAGCCTGATTAAAATGAAAAAGTCACTACTGAACGGGTTAAATCTCCTGTGTTTCTCTCCCAATCATTTTATATAACACTATAAATCTTGGAGTAAGTTTAGTGCAAAATCAAAACCAAATATAAAGGGAAACCGCTTCGCAACCATGAACAGTGTGACCATGTGGATTCAATAAACATTGCAATTTAATCAGCAGCGTTAATTGGTGCGAGTGGGGCGCTTCGTTCTCCTTTGTGTGGGAAGGAAGTGGGGCATGGTAGATGATCCCACAATGCTTAGCTACATGTGCATAAAAACAAGTAAAATTGCTACATATAGCAACCTATTTTCTTGGTGGTCATTCGCATCCGTGAAAACTATGTCCATAATTAGAATAGAACGCTGGGAGGTGAACCCACAGTGCTTTCGCCACGTGCATCACAAGAGAACAACATATCAAACTTCCACTCGACAACATCCTACTTTCCCGGGAACCACTTGCATCCCTGAGAAACACACACACACACACACACACACACACACACGTTTAAAAGGCATGATTAGAAGTGTATTCAGTTTTAAAGACAGCATTATGGTAGTCTTTAGATAAGAAGAGTATAATTCTGCATATGAAAAATACGGCTACTCATCACGAAATATTACTTAGTACATTATTGTACTTTCTCAAAGAAATTACAGTATCCAAATGAAATCAAGGTACGGTACCGGTAAGGAAGACGGGTGTCATCATACGTGGGTTGCACACTGCGGACTGGCAAAGCAGTCATAGAGAACGGAAGGCGGGGAGGGGTGGGAGGAGATGGTGTGGTAGTGGAGGGGATGGTGTGGTAGTGAAGGGAGAAGTGGTGTGCTCGTGGTGGGGAGGTGGGATGGTATGGTGATGGAAGAGGAGGTGATGTGGTTGTGGAGGGGGGGGAGTGGTGGAGGGGAAGGTGGTGTGGTAGTAGAGAGGTGGTGTGACGGTGGCGAGGAAGTGGAGTGGTAGTGGAGGGGAAGGTGGTGTGGTAGTGGAGGAGGAGATGATGTGGTAGTGGAAGGGGAAGTGGTGTGGTAGTGGAGGCGGAGGTGGTGTGGCAGTGGAGGGTGAGGTGATGTGGTTCTGGAGGGGGAGGTGGTGTGGTAGTGGAATACAGTCGAGGGAGAGGTGGTGTGGTAGTGGAATACAGTGGAGGGGAGGTGGTGTGGTAGTAGAAGATAGTGGAGGGGGAGGTGATGTGGTAGTGGAAGACAGTGGAGGGGGAGGTGGTGTGGTAGTGTAATACAGTGGAGGGGGAGGTGGTGTGGTAGTGTAATACAGTGGAGGGGGAGGTGGTGTGATAGTGTAATACAGTGAAGAGGGAGGTGGTGTGGTAGTGTAATACAGTGGAGGGGGGGGGTGTGGTAGTGTAATACAGTGAAGGGGGAGGTGGTGTGGTAGTGTAATAGTGTGGAGGGGGAGGTGATGTGGTAGTGGCATACAGTGGAGGGGGAGGCAGTGTGGTTGTGGTAGGAGGGATATTGTGGTAATGGAGGTCATCAGTTAAAAGATGTAATTTACTACCACGCTGAGGGAATATACTGTCTAAGTGAAACAGGCTGAACAAATCATCCCTGTAATCACAAACCAAGACACATCTTGTCATATGAGGCCTCAATAATGTCATGAATGATGTTATCATTTCTTTATGATCTCTGCTGTTATCCCAAATAAAGTAACACAAATGGTTAAATATTCTGAGACTTCATAAAAAACAATGACAGTTTCCTAGTTGACTGAGAAACCCAAGTATCACAACTTGATCATGACTCGAATCCACTGGCGGGGATTACCAGACAATGATCGGCTGTCTATAAAGGGTGGAAATGAGATTGCACCCACCACTCTGATGACATCAGGTTCTTCTGCCAAGGATTGTAATTCAATTAATTGATGCAGTTCTTGAAACATAACTGACTCCTTCAATCTGATGACATTTTCCCACATCATTCTTGCCATTTACAAACAATTTCATTCAACAGACGAGAGACTTCTAGTAGTGACAGGGTTAAGAAATGCTATATCTACCTCCTTCAGTTCCAAAAGTCTCTCCAAAGCTGAATATAGCTGTCTCAAGATAGCAAGAATTATATTTTTAGAAAAATCACCATCAGAGAGAAGGGGTAAAAAGGTAGAGACCATTCCGTCATTCAGTGATACCAAATTTACTTGACATCATTCATTTAAACAAACACAAAAGGACTATAGTAACTATCTATAGCTAGATGCCAAATTGCCTCCTTGTCACCCTGTCCTCCAACATCAGGCTTTCCTTCCTCCAACTCACACACATTCTCAATTATATACCTCTTCAACCCATCCCTCCACCTCATCCTCAGTCTCATTTATTCCCCTCCCCAATCCATCTTATTCACATACATCCTCCTAGTCAATCTTTCATTCTCCCTTCTCTCTGACTGACCAGACCATTTCGAGGTACTTCTCCAAATGCTTCATAATCATGATCAGTTATGATAGAAACTAAACATAATATAGTTCTGCGCTGCACTGTATCATGAACTAAGCAACTTATAAAAAAAAAAGGTTCCTGTGATCAAATGCCACAACATTGTCAGCAGCAAACAAGCTGAGGCAGCAGCATCCAATTCTTAAAGAAATCTTCATGGCAAAAATTTTTAGTTCATCAAATAAAAAACCTGCACTGACTTCACTGTACAGTAGCACCAATCATCATCATCATCATCTGATCCTCATTTCCCACAAGGAAAAAGGGGGGGGGGGGACCGCAATAACAAATTATAAGACCATTCATACGAGCCACTCCACGTACTGTCATACATCCTAAAACCCAGAAAAAAACAGCACTACTGCTACCAGACTCAACAATAAATAGAGCCATAGATGCGTTTTACTACATTATGCATTAAACCGTGAGAAAGAAGTCAAAGTGATGCAGCAACACCAAAGCCACCATCAACTGAAAATATGTTATGGCAGTGAAAGCCACATTATCACCACCAGACCTTCAAGGACTTTTTCTTTTTTTATTATTTATTCAATCATTTCAGTTTTTGAAGACCCTGCATGCATGTTTCATCTATTACAGTATGGACTATTATCCAAGATGCACTGATAATTTTGTTCAAGGGAGAAATTTGTAAAGGCAGTCAGCTTTGTGGAAGATGAAAGCAGTCAGGTTTAGAGGGAGTGGCTTGGTTCATTGCTTGTTCTATCTATCTATCTACCTATAGCCCGACGCCCTAATCCCACAAAGGGTGGCCGCAGACAAAACGCCTCCAAGTCGCTCTGTCACCCACCATTTGACTACCCTCCCCCCAACTCACCCCCCCTCCCTCATATACCTCTCAACTCCATCCCTCCACCTCATCCTTGCTTGTTCATACTGCAAAAATGGGTCTGTGAATATTCAGATACTGAATACTGTACAATATTATTTTCCTTATCAACATCATAATACATTGACAAAATCTGTTCTCAGTTCAATATACAGTACTATGGTTAATGAGAAGAGATGGACTTAGATGAGGGATATGAAGACTGACACTGAGTCTAAAACTAATGTCTTCTGAGTGCGGAAACATACAATAACTAAGTGTACTGACAATCTCCTGATCATTCCCATTATCTAATTTTCTTCTTTCCTTTGCCAACCTTCTCATTGTTACTGGGTAGCTACAAGTATATTCTTCTATCTCATTTACCTTCCTTCCTGTCTCATCCTCAAACAGAACTTGCCAACTTTCTGTCATGAAAAATCACAAGGTCTACCATAATTCCTAAATCTCAAGAAAAAAAAATGTGTAATTAAGAAAGGATGATACAAACTGTAGACCTCAAAATACCAAAAGTTTATATCCGCATGTTATTTATCTCAACAAGTCTGGATAATGACAATCATGTTAATTATCTACCTTGAAGTAGTCTTTCTGATAAATTATGAAAACTCCATCTGTATTATTCAATAATCTGGGCAAATAAAATAGCTCCAAAAGACATAGTATTGTAATGTACAATTATAAAAGCTAAATACTGATTTCAAACCAAGAGGATAGTTCAGCCATCTGACTGAGACTGGATTTAAAACAGGAAACAAATATAATTTCCCTTATATATTAAACAGGTAAATACAGTTCACGTAAATGACACACTGTTCACTTCAGTTTATTCAACAAAATCTTTAATCAGGCAAAGGGCATCAACATTAATTCAAATGATATGCAAATCAGCCGACCTGTATGATTTTTTCATAATACTTACACAGTTGATCATGTTCTTTTTAATTATTCCAATACCCTTCTGCACCTTGTAATAATGAAATACAGTATTCAAAAAATAAAATGAAAATACAGTATTACTTTCATCAACTGCGTTTTATTTGTCTATCCACAAAGTCATATGAATGTTGTAAACTCACTCTGTCTGGAAATCAACCAGCTACCTGTTTAAATACTTTATTTTCTTTTCCACTTGCCTGCCAACCGGCCTTAGATATCTTCCCTTTCTTCTCCTGCCTGCCTACCAGTCAGACTTTTCCAACTGCTGTATTGTAGGTGTTAACACAATCTAGCCATCACCCTGCCTGCTACCCTGACCCAACTAACATCCCTCATATGTCCTGCCTGCTTATCAGACACCCATAACTTTCCCTACTACCATACCTGTTAACAAGACTTACCTATATCCCTGCCTGCCAATCTGACCCACCCTACCTTCCCTCCATTGTCTTGCATGCCAGCCAACCATATCTTCCTCACTTCCTGCCAGAAGAATCAGCCTATCTTCCGTTGCTGCTGTCTGCTTTTGTACTCTGCTTTTTTTTCCTTCATGTCTTTTATATACAGTATTTTCATGAGAGAAGCTTTTGTTCAAATGAGAGAAATCCTAGCAATCAAAGAAAAAAATATATATGTACTGTACCATATATATACAGGTACCATACATATATCTAAAGTAATAATTTCTTTGTTTCTGGTACACCTACAAATTATATTTTGGCCAACACCAGGCAATTCTCTTCAATAAAAAGAAACCCAGGTAGATAATGGATTACTGTAATAATGCCAATATAATATTGTACTCATCCTCACTGCCCAAATCTTCTTCCTTGGCCTTCTTCCACATTTTTATTCCTGACACTACCATAGATAACTTATGTGTTGAGGGCTATTTATGGTCTTCGTGATGGTGGTAACTCTGTCCTCTTGATTATGGATATTACTCCAATACTGTATATCACTTAGGTACACCAGTACGGTATAACAAAAAAATACAGTACAAACACACACACACACACACACACACACACACACACACACACACACACACACACACACACACACATGTATATATATACCGATATCATATATATTTCTTCTTATGTACTGGTTCAAATTTAAACAACCAGTCTTGGCAACTTCTTCCTTCCAAGACATACAGTACCATCCATTCTCACTGTCCGTCCAATATAGTTTTCTGTCTATCTCTTCATCCTTTAGACACTATTTTCAACTATACACCCTTTTCCTTAGTCTTTCAGGCTTCTTTTAAACCATATCATGGGATCACTCACATATACCTGGGTATTTATCTGTTTCACACAAAATCAAATACATCAAATTCCTCAAGAATCTTATTTACTCATCTGTCCATCCAAGCCATTCTTGGATGTAGTGTGTTTCTACTGTACAGCTCTAGTTTCAACTTATCTCTCATGCATCATCAATGACTGACTACAGTGTTTCTGTTACACAAAAAGTATACGATATATGACGCTTTGTTTATAGTACAGGTACTCCCATTTTTGCATTCCTACTTAGTAGTACTACTCTTGGTGTTCTTGCTCTTTTCCTTCCTTGATGTACACTTTTGCTTTGTGTATGTGCACACACGACGTCCCTAAACAAGGGGCGAACTAAAGCTGTGACTCTTTCATGAAATACTATAATGACAACAAAAATGCCAGTAACAGCATCAATGGTTGACTCCAATGTCCTATCATAGCTACGTGTGCACCCTATCAAAACACTACCTGTAGTGGCACTGGTTTGGGGATACTGGTACCCCTTGCTCACAAACTTTCGGCCACTTTAAGTTATCGTCTTTGTTATCTAAGCTATACAACCTTTAATACTTGGTAACTACTGTACCTCATTCTCAACTTCTGAAGTATATGAAACTCATCTCCATACCCATTTCAAACACCATAACTGAGCTCCTACCTACAGTATACTTAGTTTTTAATACAGTATAGTCTTTCACACAGCAAAATACCTTTACCACTCAGCAACTTCATTCCCTATTTCCTGGCCTCCCTATTTCATTCAGTGCTTGAAATGGGAGCTGTCACATGATGGCACTGACATAGCTGGATGGCTCTGTTACATGACTATGCAAGAGCCCCTCAGCACCTTCCCTATCCCCTGAAAGGATGACGGCAGACTGCACGAAAGGTGAAACTTTAGCCTGCAGTCTGCTGGGTTCTTATTCTTGCTAATGAACCTCAGGTTACAACTACACTGCTAATACTGCCTTACTACTACCTATTACTACTAACTCATTTGTACATAGAAGCAGTGAGAATAGCCATTTGTTATTTTCTTGTTTCATTCCCTGCCCTCTTTCAATGTTATACTGTGATTATTAATCCTTTCAGTATCCCTTCCATACAAAATTTGAGTCATGTTCATATAATTCAACCTTGTTTCAGACAAAGCACAATCCACTATGAAAGCTGTATCTGCTTCATCTTTTGATTGCAGAAGCTTTCTCTTTCTATCTATCTATCTATAGCCCGACGCCCTAATCCCGCAAAGGGTGGCCGCAGACAAAACGCCTCCAAGTCACTCTGTCACCCACCATTCGACTACCCTCCCCCCAACTCACCCCCCCCTCCCTCATATACCTCTCAACTCCATCCCTCCACCTCATCCTCGGTCTACCCCTCCCTCTCCCTCCCTCCACCTCACCTACATACACCCTCTTAGTCAGTCTTTCATTCTCCATTCTCTCCACATGTCCAAACCACCTCAGTGTATTTCTCCTAATCTTTTCAACCACATCCACATCTACCCCACAACGTTCCTTCACTTCTTCATTCGTCAACCTGTCCCTCCACGTTACTCCACATGCTCCTCTCAAGTAACTCATTTCCACTGCTCTCACTCTTGACTTGTTCCCCTCTTGCAATGTCCACGCCTCGCTTCCATACGTCAGGGTAGGGATCACAATACCATCATGCAGTGACTTCTTAACTTCCATACTCACCTCCCTATTTCTCATCACTGCTTTCAGTGTACCGACAACCTTTCTTCCCTGCTGTACCCTTTCACGTACTTCATCCCCCAAAGTTCCATCCTTACTCATCACACTACCCAAGTACTTGAATGCACTCACATTCTCCATATCCTCACCATCCAACCTCACTGCACACTCTGTGACTTCATTCCTCTCAAACACCATAACTTTACTTTTGTTTACATTAACTTTCAGCTTCCTCCTCCTACACACTGTCCCAAATTCATTCACCAAACCTTGCAACTCCCATTCATCTTCACTCAACAATACTGTATCATCAGCAAACAGCAACACCGGAAGCTTCCAAATCTCACCCTCATTCATTAGGGCCACCCCCACATCCACTGCCCTACCTTGTACTTCCTTTACAACCCCATCCATATATATATTAAACAGCCATGGAGACATTACACACCCCTGTTTCAGTCCCACATTGAGATCAAAGAACTCACTCAGCTCACCATCCACTCGCACCGTAGCCCTAGCTCCCTCGTACATACTCTTCACAGCACTCAACAATTTCCCCTCCACTCCATATATTCTTAATACCTTCCACATACCTTGCCTATCTATTCTGTCATAAGCTTTCTCCAAGTCCATGAAGGCAGCATACACTTTCCTTCCCTTCTCTAGATACTTCTCCACTAAACATCTTAGAACAAACATCTGATCTACACACCCTTTTCCCTTCCTAAAGCCCCCTTGTTCTTCTCCGACTAGCTCCTCTGTCATATGCCTAACCCTATCAATGAGTATTCTACCATATATTTTACCAGTCACACTAAGAAGGCAAATACCCCTATGGTTACCACATACTTCTCTCTCCCCTTTTCCTTTGTACAGAGGAACAATTATACCTGATTTCCAGTCCTCTGGAACCCTTCCCTCTTCCCAAGCCAATCTACACAACTTCCATATCCACTCCACAACAATCTCACCCCCATACCTAAGCATTTCACCACACACTCCATCAATTCCTGGGGCCTTTCCCAGCTTAATCTTCTTCATCGCTTCCACTACTTCCGACCTACTGATCTCTTCCTCCCTCCTCTCATCTCTCCTTCTCCCAGCCATTCCCCAACCACTTATACTCACACTGCTCTCACTCTCTACATTCAACAAATCCTCAAAGTGCTCCTTCCATCTCCTCAATTTCTCTCTCTTCTCCACCAACAATCTATTATTCCTATCTTTCACTCCCCTACTATTTTCCCTTTCACACTGCCTTACTTTCTTTACCTCCTTCCAAAACAATTTCTTACTCTCCCTCCATTTCACACTCAGATTCCTCCCAAACTCTTCATCCACTTTCTTCTTACTCTCCTTCACCAGTCTCTTAACCTCCCTTCTCCAGCTCACATATACCTCTCTCTTCTCTCTCTCATCTTCTCCCCTACCTCTACTCGCCAACCATTCACCATATGCCTTCTTCTTTTGTTCCACAGCTCGTTTCACCTCATCATTCCACCATGCTGTCCCTTGCACACCCTTGCATCTCCTCCTCACTCCACAAACCGCCTCACACGCTGCGCTTATCTCTTCCGTGAATATCTTACATACGTCTTCCACCCCTTCCATCTGCTCTAGCTCATACCTTCCCAATCTTTCTTCCACTATGCTCTTATACTCTGTCCTTTTCTCACTATCTTGCAAATTCTCCACTCTTGTCAGAGGAGCTGTTTCCTCCTGTCTTCCCCTTCGCCTCCTCAACCACTTTCTTTGCAGCTCTACCTTGGCCATCACTATGTGATGGTCCAAGACTCCATTCCCCCACCCTCTCAACACCCTTGCATCCAACACTTGTCTTCTCATTCGCTCATCCACACACACGTAGTCTATCATTGCCTTTCGTTCAACAAGTTCACCATCCATCCTCCTCATTACTCTCCATGTATACCGGTGGATCATCTTATGACGAAAGTAGGTGTTGGCTATTGCCAACCCCTTACCAGCACAGATGTCCACCAAAGCACTACCATTCCCATCTACTTCAGCTGGCACACCCCACTGACCAACCACTCCATCCACTCGTACATTCCCAACTTTGCCATTCATGTCTCCAATCAACAGCACTCTCTCGCTCCTCTCAAACTTGTCCATACATGCTTCTACTCTCGCCCAAAACTCATCTTTTACTCTTGCCACTCGATCCTCTGTTGGAGCATACACGCATACAATCGCCCATGCTTGTATACCTACTTTGATCCTCACCCATACAATCCTTGCACCCACTGTTCCATACTCTCTTATATTCTCCTTCCATTTCTTGCTTAGCATCAGACATACTCCCTCTCTTGCCCTCTCATTCTCACTGACTCCCGCACATATACCTACACCGTATTCCCATTCTCTCATCCTTTCACCTTTCCATTTAGTTTCAGTCAATCCACATATATCCACTTTTGCATCCTCAAGCACCTGGACAATCTCTCTCTCTTTCACTTCATCATTCACTCCTCTCACATTCCACGTTCCTAGCCTCAGAATGTCCTTTGTCCGTTCCTTAGTCGTCAACGTATGGTCCGTCCGGGTCCGAGGCGCTTTATTTGCTTTTTTAGTTAGTTCTTTTTACGGGGTGGGGCACTAACCCACCACCAACCCTTTTAGTCGCCTCGTACGACAAGCAGGGATACTGGGGGAGTATTCTTGAAAACCCCCCTTGCTTCACATTAGGCACAATGAAGGTCTGCATGGGCCAAACTGCATGCCTCATATGAAGCACAATTTACTTAGGCCTAGGTTATAAAACAATAAATCAGGGGAGGTAAACTATCTTACAAAGATTAAGTCCAGCAGGGGTTAACCAGAATACATTTTATATCTGAACTCTACCATCCGAGCAAAAAGGTTTGTTATTAACTTACTTTTTGCCCTGATGGAATTTTCAGTTTTCCAACTGTTTATTAGCCATATTTCATCAATTAGAGGTGGTTTCTTCTATAGTAATTTTGCTGGAAATTTGTACTTTAAAAATTAGCTCAGTCTCGCCACAAAAGACGTGAACATCAACGTCCTGCTGGATCTTTATGATATACTGGTCTATTATAATACTGGTTTGGTTTTAGTTAGGATTGGACTGCTTTGGACTAGGTTAGGTCAAGTGGGGTGAGGTAATACTTAAAATACAGTAATCTCTCAATTATACGACCAGCCACTACCCTGACAATCCATTACCCGAACACTGTGATCTGGCAGTTTGAAACCATTTTTCATACATTTTTCCATACTAGCCTATCCGGACAAAATGCTTGCGTTCAGGTAGAAATTATGGCCGCGCAAACAGTTGGGAATAGCCCAGTGGTGCCGCCATGTCTGGCTGGGTAGTTTACCCAGCGTCCAGATGAGACCCCCCCTCGCTTGGTCTTAGTTTCCGTGCGGTGATTGTGTTCTAAACAGTTGTTATAGCAGTGTGTGTGGTGGTTTGTGGTTGTTCCTGCCTTGCTTCAGGCCTTGATATTCCTTGCATACCTCTTCCTAGGGTGTGTGATGATGGCCCCTCCACCACGGAGAAGGAAGAGGGTAGTCTCGACTCTTTAGAAGCAGGAGATCCTGGGTAAGATTGATGCGGGATGATCGAATCATGAGTGTTGACACTAATTTTATTCTAGCTTACTGTGCTGTGCAATTTTCTTCTATTTTACCATGAGTTTATTCAACTTTACCATTACCCGGTATGTTTTGAGTGCCCACTGCATTTTTAGGTTTGCTTGACCAGATACAGTACTGTTAAACAAGAGGAATAAGTGTTGTACAGTGTACTGTAGTGGCCTTTTACACTGGCTTTCAAAGTTAGGTTATGTATGAATGAGGGCCAGGGGGGAAGTCCACTATCTGGGAGGAGCCACTAGCAGGACATGCAATCAGCTCTACTATGTCGGATAGGCTAATCGGGAGATTACTGTACTCTGCACTATCACAAATGGGTGAGTTTAGATCGGACATGGCATTTGACATGGAGAAGTCGCCATCTTGTGCTACAGGTTTGCTATTAGCAGCATAGTAAGTATACGCTTAGTCGTAATTTTAACTTTTTAAATACCGTATTGTTTATTACTGCAAAACTGCCATTTAAAAAAAAAAAAAAAAATGTGACAAATGAAAAATTACAAAACTGGAAATCTCAAACATGACAGATAAGAAAATTTTATCAAAGGTTGAAAGAAATTTTTTTACTTACTGACTGCTGTACGTAAAGTTTATCCCAGCTGAATAACACTGTCGGAAGTTAGTGAGAATCAATTCACTCCATATAAGCTACAGTATGGTAGCTACTCTTAATACCTTTTACACTGTGTGTAGCTCACAACACATTCCTTACTCTTCCATAACAACTATTTCTTCACACCTAAACTTGTATGTACCTGCCGGTGCCTCAATTCTGCCATTTACCATGGTACCGGGTATGGTGTTGATACTGCATTTCTATTTTTATCTACTGGAAACTCTTTTACAACAATATTTGTGGCATATTAAAGTTAAGGAATTATAATAAACTAGATCCAGGCAAGAAACTAGGATTTTTTTAAAGGGAGCAAGGGAGATGATGTCGTCAGCAAAGGAACTCCATAGCATTGGGGTCTTGGGGGAGGAAGAGTCCAACATGACTATGGGGCCTCTGTAACTGTCTTATAGTGATCTAAGGGTTATTCTTTACCATCAAACAGTGACCTATGGGGCCTATGATAGTCTAACATTGCAATGATATTTGAGGCCTTCATTAGTGGCCTCCATTACAGTCTTATTCTGACCTATAGGATTTTCATTGGTCTTATTGTGACCTAACAGACTTCCATGAATGTTTTAGGGACCTAAGAGGTCTCCATTACTTTCTGAATACCGTTGTTTCAGATACCTACAGGACCTCATTTTATCTCAGTGACCTAATATCTAATAGTGGCCGAGAGGCCTCCATTTGTGGCATGCAGTGACCAAGGCAGTCTTTATTTTTTATTTTACAGTAACTGAAGCAGCCTCTGTATTATCCATGGGGTGTGGGAATAGTCACCCTTCTTAATCCCTCCCCCTAACCCCCTGGCCTCCTTTAGGGTACATCTCAAGCTGGACCTTCCCATGAAGGTAAAGCTGGGTATTATGGGCACCCTCAAATTCAAGACACTCCCATGTTCACACTGCTATAAGGAACAGCAAATGAAAATATGAGAAATGTATGAGTAGTTAATGTTCCTTGTCTATTCCACTCATCTTACTATGGCTGATATTTTTAAATACCGTACCTGGATGACTATACTGGTAAGGTAAAGGCTGTGTCCCCTGGGTACGATGTACAGCTGTGATCCCATGAAACACTTAGCCCCCACACTAGTGTACCATGTCGCTTCTAACTGATCGGTTACCGGTACATTGAGGGGAACCATGCACTGGTAACACCTTCACCACTGCTACCTTTGCTTGTGATCATTTCCTCATTCTTACCAATACAACTAAGCGCAACTGACCCAGCGCTTGTGCAAAAAGGTGAAAAAAGTGTTTCTGCTTCATGTGTTAACAAATGTACAAGTATCTCCAGGTGAAAGATGAATCAGTAATAATATTTTACAATTGTTTTAGTATAATCCTGAATGCTTCTCCAAAGTTTTATTGAGTCTCCCCGATGCAAAAATGTACAAAATGAAATTGTAAAATAATGAAATTTTGTGGCAAAAAAAAAAAAAAGGGAAACAACAACAAAGAACACACAAAACAACCAGGAAATATGATAGTTCTTTTAAACAACTTCGTCAGTAAGTAGCAAGTGATGAACATCTTTGCGGTATTTAGCAAACTTTCCAGGTCACTTCATCAGGTATTAAAAGTACATACTATATGTATCAGAATATATAAACACAACTCTCCATAACAGAATTTCTGCATATTAATAATGTGTGCATGTATCTCCTTTTAATACAATACTTGGAAATGTCACATGAGAGTCATTTTGAGTAATGGTAAGTTTGCCTAGAGGGAGTAATTACAGGAGAGCTGCAGAAGAGGGGGGCGGATGGTGACATTACCACAGCATTTTCTTCCTAAAATATCTCAACATGGACTGAAACGCTGATACTCACCATAATTGCAGCACTCGTCGACTACTGGAGGATATTCAGGATACTGTTACAGCAAGCAGATGAATTACAAACTGTAATTATTGTAAAACGTCACTGAGAGCAGCGTTAGGGGAGTCTTTCTTTGTTACAGGGTTGCCAACATGAAACACATCCTGGGTAAAATAACCAGAATGGACTTCGCATTTGATATAGCAAGAGCAGTATGAACAACAATAAAAATTGTAAAATATAGTAAATTACTATGTGCTAACCATATATGTGATATGTGAAGTGAATTACGGCATGTCTAATTAATACAAGCTTTCGTAAAGATAAGAGTACTGAGGAAACAATACTAAACATGGAACATACCTAACTTGAATATTAATTTCAAACACAATTGATATAAAAATAGCCCTCATTTCCTCTTAGATGGTTTGGATACATGTTGGTTATATTAACTCTGCTGGCTGACTGTAATGTTGGTAGGCATGTATTTGGTAAACATGTCGGCTGGTCAGCTGTAGGGCGCTTTAACATGACGCTTTAAAAGATGAAGAAGGTTAAGACTGAAAAAGTAATGTCCACCGTCACCGATTATCTGAAGAAAAGGAACTTAGAGGTATGTCCTACTGCACAGGTGGTGGAGTACTCCAATATATGCCCCAGTTTTAACACATCGCGCCTAGTTTGACATCTAAGTAATGGATTTCCATGTTTTTGCAATCAGTTTATTATGTTATAAACATATCGTTGTAGTTGTAGGCGATTGGGTGTTATTGTTTATAGCCAGAAGTCTTGAGGGTGTTTTTTCAGCAGAGTTTATGGTGAAATACTTTAGAACATTTTGTTTGTACAAATTCATATACCGTTCAGTGGAAGGACCAATATACCTTCATTTTTTACATTGCCAGTTTGTTCTTGTGATGTTTCGTCAACATTGCTTGAAGTTTTCTGACAGTAATCAAAATAAAGTAGTAACTTAGACTTGAATAATTATGTGAATCTGGTACAGTAGTAAATTTGGAGAATTTGAAGGTTACACTTGGCTGTTCTTAATACACCATTCTTTTTCCATTAATGCCCTGCCTGTCAGCCAGAAACTATGCCTCCTGTACATCTCTGAACAAGTTCAGGATGTCAGGTGGCAAGATTAGTTGGTAAATGTAAAGTTTTAGACCTTCATTATTATTATTTTTTTCAGTACATTGTATAACAAGCTATACCATCACAAATGCTTTTTGTTATATAGTAAAAGTCCTTTAATCCGGAATGCAGTAGCCTACTGACCTTCCGGATTATCAGATATTCTGAACTATCAGACAGGTATCTGAAAGTGTTCAAAACACACCCCAAAAAATAATAAATTATAATGAGTAAAATATGATAGTTTTCTTTACTTACCTTTGTAGTGTAGTGCAGATGTAGGCTGTTTGAGGTCATATTAGTGCTAGTAGTGTTGGGGCGGTACAGTAGTACCACTGATATTTTTTTCCCCTGATTTTTCTCGACTTTTTACCCAAAAGAGCTAAAAATGACCCTGGGCTGAAAATTCCGAACCATCAGATGCTAGATTATCAGAAGTTTGCTGTACTTAGTAAGAAGGAGAGGGAATTATTCAGCTTATAGCCTGATCCATTATTGCATTAGTGTTAAAATGAGTTAATCTAACCTCACCTCACTGTATTTAGGTTATATGCAGTAGTGGACAGAGCTAGGAGTTCCCCCCTTTCCCCCCATGTTATTTACTAAGTATTACCCTAAGTGAAACATTTTTGCAGTGGAAAAGTCATACAGAAGATCCCCTTCCATCAGGCAGTATCAAAACCACATTTTTAAAAAATGGTTATGGACTGAAACCTTTATTATCTGGTAATATGGCTATTGTTGCATATTGGTGAGTGCTGACCATACCTTCATACTGAGTTGTCTGACTGAAAGGCTTACACCTGTATGCCAGATTCCTTTACGGTGACACAACATTAGGTGATGGCGCATCAAGACTGCGGTACATGTCCTTTATCAGCGTAGTAGTTCAAAAATGCTCTCTTTCCAAAAATAGTCCAGTTTCTTTTGAAAATCTTCAGTATTTGGGGCTGACACAACATCTTGTAAAGACTCCAATCATCAACTATCCTTCTTGAGAATGAGTGTTTTCTTACATCAAGCCTTGAGTACTCTTTCTTCAACTTAAGATGATGTCCCCTTGTGCTGGAGTCATGGAGCTTAAAAAATATTTCTCTCTCAATTCTTACATGACCGTTCATTATTTCATACACCTCCATTATGTCATTCCTTTTCTTCCTGTAGCACAGTGAGAACAACTGCAACACTCTAAGTCCTCTTTCATAGTCCAGTCCACTAATTTCAGGAATCAATCGAGTTGCTTTCTTCTGTACCATCTCCAAACTGTCCATATCCATCTTAAACCTTGTTGACCACACTGAAGTACCATACCCCAGGATTGGTCTAACCAATGAGCAGTACAGTCTGACCAGCATTTGACCTTCCAGATGTGTAAATGTTTTTATTACTCCCAAAACATAGTTGGCTTTCTTGACTGTGGCTGCTATGGTACATGTATGTGAAATATTAAATCCTTGTCCACTAGAATCCCTTTCTCCACCGTAGTCTCTGATAGCCTATATCCTTTATATCATTTTGAGTTGCCATAGTATATCTGCTACTTGGGTTATTTTTTCCAAAATGAATCACCTTACATTTATCTACATTAAACACCAGCTGCCAGTTTAATATCAAGGTACAAATGTTATCTATATCATTTTGTAGGGCTTGGATTTGAGTGTCTGTATTCACCATACCATACAACTTAGTATCATCTGCAAATTTCTTCATAAGGAAAAAAAAAATTGCCATTCAAACACTCATACTCTCTACTGTACATCAGTACTAAGTTAATTACCTGGCACTTTGCTATTTTGGTTGGTGCACTGTTCTTTGCAGGTGACTGTCTTTGTTTTTCAGACTGGAATATCAGGTGGGGTGGCAACAGAACAACATGCTGGAGTGCTGGGCCTGGTTTCTCCCTCAACCCCTAATACCTTTACCTTCTCCACCACCTCCACTCACCACTCACACATCGATCACCAGTATGTCAGGTCAGTTATCCACCACTTGATTATGGTTACTGTGTGATGCACATGCATTGCTATTTGTTTACTAGCATTTCCTAGATGTCCAGTGAATTTGTTTTGTATCATTGCTAAGCAACGTTGGGTCTGGTTAGTACTTGGATGGGTGACCGCCTGGGAACACCAGATGCTGTTGGCATCCCTACGTGAGTGGGGTTGGTGGAGGATTAGTGCCCCTCCCTGTAAAACAATTAACTCTAAGCCGTTGGCCACCCCGTTTGGGATACATGGCGTCTGGCAATGAATGAATGAATGATCATTGTACATTCTGTTAATTTATCATCATTGTGTCATCTCTCTATATATTATCATTATTATCATGGTACTTAAAGAGCGAGTGATGAAAAAGAGGACTTATGCACCTAGGAGGAAAATATGGAAGCTGGAAAAACAAGCAGTAAGGGATGCTTTTTATAGCGAGATGAGGAGAATAGTGGCTGAACAGGGAGCCGTTGACAGAGGCATTAATGAACAGTACATAGCCCTCAAGAACAACCTCTTGAGTTACTGATGCAGTATTCTGTTAGACAAAAGGCCCACCAAGACATAAAGTAACTTGGTAGTGGAATGAGGGTGTAGAAGCTGCAGTTAAGGAGAAAAGAAGGCTTTTCTGGGAATGGTAGAAGGGTGGTAACAAAGAGGAATACTTGGATGCTATGCATAGGGCTAGAAGAGAGGTATACAGGGCAAAGTCTGAGAGACTTTTACCTGATAACCTAAATTGTGTGGAAAGGAAGAATATAATATTTAAGATGGCATATCAGGTGAAGAGGGATAATCGGGATATTATATATGAGCAGTGTGTGAAGAATGATGAAGGAAGGGCAGTGGTGAACAGTGGGGATATTAGATGCATGGAGAGTGCATTATAGCCGTATGTTGAATGAGGAGTTTGACTGGGACAGGGTTTGAAGCCAGCAGATCCAGTTTTTGGCACTTGGCCTTTGATTGATGCTGCTATTGTGAGTGAGGCAGTTGGCAGGATGCGGATGGGGAAGGCAGCAGGTGTGTCTGGGTTGACTGTTGAAATGTTGAAGGCCTCAGGAGATATAGAAGTGAGGTTATTCACTGACCTGAAAAATGTGATTATAAATGAGTATGTTGTCCCAGTTGATTGGCTGAAGAGTGTCCTGTAATTTAAATATGTACCAGGGGAAAGATGATGCCCTGGAAAGGGGAAATTATAGAGGTATAAAGCTTTTAGATCAGATAATGAAGGTAATGGAGAGAGTTCTAGTAGGCATGATTAGAGAAAGAGTGAATATTGATGAGGTGCAGTTTAGGTTAATGCCAGGCAGAAGGACCACTGATGCTGTACTCATTGTTTGACAGCTTCAAAAAATATATATAGGAAAGAAAAGGGAACTATACTCTGTTTTTGTTGATTTGGAGAAGGCTTTTGACAGAGTCCCTTGAGAGATGGTGAAGTGGTTAATGAGAAAGCTTGGGATTGAGGAGTGGCAGGTCAGGGTGGGTATGGCCATGTATGTGGGTGCTCGCACCCAGGTAAGAGTGAATGGAGATTTGAGTGATGAGTTTTCCATGAATGTTGGTGTGTATCACGGGTCAGTTTTGCGACCCTATTTGTTTATCATGGTACTTGAAGCCTTCTCATGTGACTTCAGAAATGAACTCTCTTGGGAGATGTTGTATGCTGATGATTTGGTGTTGATTGCAGAGAATGAATGGGATATGGAGGAAAGATTTAGGAAGTAGAAAGATGGTATGGGGCACAAGGGCTTAAGAATAAATGCAGATAAAGCAGAAGTGATGATATCTAGGGTTGGTGGCAGTACTGTCAAAGTAGAGGGAGAGTGGCCATATGTAATTTTCCACAAGGGCACAGAAAGTAATTCCATCTTGTATGGTGTTTGTGACAAGTGGGTGCATAAGAGATGTAGTTGTATTAGAGGTAGACTGCGAGATAATGCTGATTTTATGTGTGCAGTGTGTCGGGGATAGCAGGTGGAGATTATCAGATGTGAAAGGATTGAACTTGCTGGTGAGTCTCTTGAGCGTGTGGAAGAGTTTTGTTTTTTAGGAGAAATGTAATGTGCTGGAGGTGGGACTGGAGCTAGCTCTGCGGTGAGGGTGAGGAGTGGTTGGAAGAAGTTCAGGGAACTGTTGCCTTTCCTGACATTGAGAGGACTCCCCTTACGTGCTAAGGGATCTTCATATGCAGCATGTGTTAGGAGATTAATGCTATATGGTAGTGAGACCTGGGGAGTAAAGGAAGAGGATATTCGCAGGATTCAACAAACAGAAATGACAATGATTAGGTGGATGTGCAGTGAGCTCCTGAGTGCGAGGCCGGGGAGGGCTAGGTTTACGATGGAAGAGTTGAGAAGTAGGATGGGACAGGAGTTTATTCGTGCTGTGACGAGGAGAGGTAGATTGAAGTGGTTTGGCCATGTGGAGAGGATGGAGAATGATAATTGGGTGCAGAAAATGAGAAAGGTTTATATTAGGGGTGGGGTTGCGAGTGGTAAACCAAAAAAGACCTGGGACGAGGTCATTAAGTATGACCTCATGGTTAAGGGACTGAACAGGGAGGCTGCCAGAGATCAAGCAGCATGGAGAGCTGCCATTAGGTGTCCAAGGCTGATGCATGCAAGCATGTTGGAGCCTTCAAAAATTAAAACAAAAATCATCCTAACCCTATTTCCCCCACCTACCCACATTAAAAAAGGGGAGGAGGGTGTGAACCAGAAAAAAAAAAAAAAAAACTTTAAAGATATTGGCCAACTACCTAAGGAGAAATGACCCCACCCCACCCCAGTGTTTCTTGCAAATGTTTAAATCTGGAAGGCTTTTGAAATGTTGTGTGAAAGTGCATCTGAAACTATGTTAAAGTGGCTGTGTTTTTGTAGAGTCTATATATATCACTGAGGACCTCAGTAGGTTGCATTGTGAGATCACATCAAAGAATATACAGTTGAACCAGTGGGTGCCCCAGGGTAGGATTGAATCTTGGTCAGGATAATTGATAGACACACACATACTACCATTATGACTTCCAGAGTTAGGGAATGATTGTGTGTGTGTGTGTGTGTGTGTGTGTGTGTGTGTGTTTTAGTCAAATTTTTCCAACTTGATGTACAGTAATATTAAGGTGAAGTGCTAGAAAGAATAGGAAGAAAGGTTGCTGGTTCTTTGAAAGCAATGATAAGAGCAGGAAAGTGAGCATGGAAGTAAATAAGTCTCTACATGACATTATTGTGATGCCAACCCTAATGTATGGAAGTGAAGCATGGACCTTGTTGGAAGGACACAAGTCAAGAGTAAGAACAATGGAAATGAGTTATTTGAGAGGAGCATGTGGAGTTAAGAAGAGAGACAGACTGACAAATGGGGAAGTAAAGGAGAATTGTGATGTGGATATGGATGTGATAGAAAGGGTTAGGAGAAGCACATTGAGGTAGTTTGGCAACGTGGAGAGGATGGAGAGCGAGAGACTAATGTGGAGAGTGTATGGGAGGGAGAGGGAGGGGGAGGCCGGAGATGAGATGGAGGGATGGAGTGGAGAGGTATATGAGAGAGGAGGGTGTGAGCTGGGGGCAGGGCAGTGAAATGGCATTGGACAGGGTGACGTGGAGGTGATTTGTTTGTAGCAACCCCCTATGGGATTGAGGCATCTGGCAATAGATAGATAGATATATTGAGTGTACTACAGTATTTATTATCCTGTAAACAATATGAGACTGCCATATGTACCGGTACCATATGTGAAGATATCAAGCAAATGTTAGCCCAGCACGAACAGGCCACTGTATTCTGCTTCTGTTCATGTATAAGTTCCAGAGCCTTCAGATTGTTTCAGTTATTGATTTTACCATTATTAGTACAGTAGTTAATTGTAAATCAACCAGTGTTGGTCAGGTGCCTAAAAGAGGTATCGAAGTGTGGAAATGGGTCATAGGTGGGGGGGAATTTTAGAGCCACTCATGCTACCTTATTTTCCTCATCATTTATTAATCTGCACAGATATATAATCCATGCTAACTCACAAGCATTATATACTCATAGATTTGGGCGCCAAGTATATACAGGTGGTCCCCAACTTACAATCGGGTTACATCCCAAGAAACTGGTCATAAGTGGAATTTTTTCTATATAAGTCAAAAATGCATTTAATACTCCTAACCAACCAGACGTCATAGCCTAGCCAAGCCTACCAAGCCTGTTCAATATGCTTAGAACACTTAAATTAGCCTACTGTTGGGCAAAATCATTAACACAAAGCCTATTTTATAATAAAGTCTGTAATATCTCATACTGTACCGAATACTGTACCGAAAGTATTACAAGACGGTTAAGGTTGAAGATTCGTAAGTTGACCGTTCATAAAAGAGGGACCGCCTGTATGTGCATCTGTGGAATACAGTATATATATCATATTCTGAGTGTCACTGTTTTGTATTCATTTGTTTTTAAAATTATTGGATCATATTAGCTGGAATATAATTGTTTTTGTTGTTTTGGTCTTGTTTCTATTAGTCTGACAGGTTTTTTTGTAGAATGCAGTACTGTATAAATATACATCTTGCAGTAATGAATGTCATTTTGGTACTGTATAATTATTGTGAAGGAGCATTGTGGTGTGGATGTGGATGTGATGGGAAACGTTAGGAGAAACACACTGTGGTGGTTTGGCCATGTGGAGAGGATGGAGAGTGAGAGACTGATGAGGAGAGTGTATGTGAGTGAGATGGAGGGGGAGAGAGGGAGGAAGAGGCCAAGGATGGGATGGAGGGATGGAGTGGAGAGGTATATGAGAGGGGGTGTGTGAGCTGGGAGCGGGGCAGTGAAATGGCGGGGGACAGGGCAATGTGGAGGCAATTTGTTTGTGGCCGCCCCATATGGCATTAAGGCGTCTGGCAATAGATAGATAGATAATTATTGTACCATATTTATGTATGCCACTAATAGTTCTGTGATAATTTTCAAGTACAGTACATAGTAATGATACTTTGTGGCAGGTGGGGGCGCTCACCATCCACTCACTCGATGTAGTGCTGCTCTCAGGTGTCTGCCCTTTCCTCTCCTCTGTCCATTCCATCCATCCTCTTCTGTCTTTCTTTCCTTCATTCTTTCCTCATTCTTTTGCCTGTGGGTGACTTTATACTCCCTCTGTCTTTTTCCTTCATTCTTTCCTCTTCCCTCTGCCTGTGAGTGACTCTACACTGAGTGACAAGCCAAATGGTTTCTTGTACACCAGGAAACCATTTACTACGATGGGTGGTAACCATATAATCAAATTTTGGCGCCAGGTGGTTTAGTGGGTAACAACAGCACTCCACTCGGATTGAGCCGGTGAAGGTTTATATCCAGGGGGTGTTTGGGGTTTATTGCTCACGTAATGCCACTCAGGGATGAGTGATGCTGGTCACTCTCATCTTAAATGCCAGGACCAACTTGCCTAGCCCCGGGCTCCAACGCTCCTCATGGGGCAACGTAGGATTGGATGATGATGGATGACATCGTATAAGAGTATTTGTAATCCTGTACAGTATTTGTATATCCACATATTCCAGACTTAAGTCATGGATGATGGAAGCCAGTGAGCCATGTCGGTCAGAGTTGTCACAGGTACTCTTCCCATTGTTCATTCACCTTTACCTGGAGCTAGTGGCTGGTACTGGACGCCAGGCAGCTAGAAAATTCTTCGTTAAGCATTACCAGGTTTGGAAAGTTATTTTAATTGTTAACCCCTTGTATATGTTGATGGAAGTTTCATTAACTCTTTTGGTGTGAGAAGTCTATCATAATTGAATTCAGGTAGTAGATGGATAGCTGTCATCATGCCTGGGAGAGTGAAATGTGGCTACAAAGTTGGTAATTAGGCACATAATCATTACTCTTGTGTGGGGAAAATTCAGCCACAAATACTGTCACTCAGTGAACTTTTTTAGTGCTTGTACATCAAAGTCCAAACTGAGACTCTTGCATTGTTACGAATTGTATTAAACTTCATTAATATTTTTTTTTCTCAACAGCTTCCTCAAATGTTAGGTAGTAATTAGCAGGTCTTGGCACCTGGTTCAGCCTCCATTCCTTAGAAAACAACAGCTGTACCATAGCCAGCCCTGATACAGTAGAACCCCCATTAACCAGCAATTAAGGATATTTTAAAATGCCAGATTTAAAAATCTGCTGGCCATATGAGATTTACTCTTGTAGATAACCTATAAATGACATATAAATTATAAGCTGCAGTGGTATCAAACAAGCATTATTTTACATTTTGTACTGCTTTGCACCATTAGGTGACCAAGGCCAATGCATGCAAGCATGTTGGAGCCTATATAAATGAAATAAAGTGATTGTACATCCCTGTACACTCTCTGTCCTGGAATTGAAGTTGCTGTGAAAGTGTTGTGGTTGTAATGCAATAAAATGAGTGAAGAGTGATGACCATGTTATACACTTCCTGAGACATGCTTATCCTTTTTTTTTTTAAATCAGTATGAAATGTATGCACTCTCCTTATTTAGTATCCGTATCCTTTGAAGGAGTGTGGACTAAATACTGCACTCAGAATTAATATAATGATTCTTTAAATTCCAGTTGATCCTAAGTACTGTAACTTAGTGTTTTCATTCAAGTCTCTTATAAACCTCACACTTTTATTTTAACTATTTCAGTAATGTTAACACATTCTGTGTCTGAGAGTCAATTTTCAACGTTGTCAGCTGTTTATGAGGTACAGTATTCTCGTCTAATTACATAGACACAAAAACATTTGGGCTCAGGTGATTTTTCAGCAGTTTTTATGGTGCAGGAGGTGGCAGTAGTTATGTAAGCAGCAAAATTAGCCCAACTGGCCCAAGTTGTCACACAACGTCTACATATTTTTATGTTTTTTCCTTGTACAGGGGCCTTTTGTCCAGCACTGTGATTAGATAGAACAGCACTGCCATAGTTGACTAATTCTGTACTGGACAATGGAGGCATTCACCATCCAATCACTCAATCTAGTGCAGCTCTCGGTTGTCTACCCATTCCTCTCATCCTTCTTTCCTTCCTTCCCCTTGTCATTATGTCCTTTCCTTCCTCTTCCTTCTGCCTATGGGTGACTTTACACCACCTCTTCTGTATTTCTTTCCTTCATTCTTTCCTCTTCCTTCTGCCTGTGAATGACTTTACACTGAGTGATAAGCCAAATGGTTTCCTGTACACCAGGAAACTATTTACAATGCTGGGTGGTAACCATATAACCAAGTTATGGTGCCTGGTGGTTTACTGAATAAATAAGGCGCTCCAATCAGATTGAGCCTGTGCAGGTTTATATCCTAGAGGTGGTTGGGGTGTATTGCTCACTTAATGCTACTGAGGGATGACTGAAGTTGGTCACTCTCATCTTAAATGTCCGGATCAACTTGCCTAACCCCAGGCTCCCACGCACCTCATGGGGCAACATAGGATTGGATGATGATGATGATGATGATGACAAATAATGAACCTCATAGGGAAAATTATTTCGATCAGACAAGACTCTTTAAGTTAATTCACAAGAATCCTTATAATGTTGTACTGTAAACAGTGAGAGGCAAATACACAAAACTGCAATTTACATTTCTTTTTTGTATCTAAGGGTATTCATATACTGTCTTTATCTGTGAAGATCATCTAATCCCATGTTCCCCCATCAGGTTCACTGGGGCCAACGGTAGGCTGTTTAGTCAAGACATTAAAGGAAAGAGGATCATTCATTTGCCTCTGAGCAGCGCTATTTGGGCAGTAAACTTTAGCAACCCCTAGGGCTTAAAACCTTACCGATTACTGTAATATACCCTTGATTTTACAGGTATTTCTTGTAAACCGAGATTATGAAAACATACTGTCACAAGTTCTGAATGCATCATCAAATGTTGCTACATCAGGGGACATGGCTTCTTCTCCTGTTATTCAGAGTCTCAAGTAAGTTATTCTTTTATATCTTTGGCTGTTTAGTTGGTACGAATACAATTTGGCTACTTTATTTTCAAATAATTTAATAGGGCAAGTGTATTCCAGTTGCTGATTTAGTTGGCTGGATGAAGGACCTCTACATACTGTAGTTGGAGGGATAAATGAGCTTGAAGAGATCTCTTATTTCAGTGCCATGAATTGTTCAGGTGCAAGAAATATATCCACGATGGCTTATGTGTTTATATGTGAGGCCATCAGATCCAACTTCATGTGGTTGTTTCTTAGTTTTCACTCTTATAAGTTTTTAGGTGTAGTTGAAGAGGAAGGCCAGTGTGCAATAAATTTCATGCACTTTGCATTGATGTAAGAAGTGTCTTAATGAAGTACACCTTCATTGCTATATTTTGCTAAATGCAGTTTCAACTAAAGGTAAATTAAACATTTTAGACAATCATGTTAGTGGTAGGTGGTGGCGACCATCATCCACTCACTTGATGTAGTGCTGCCTACTTCTTCTTTAGCCTTTACTTTTTTTTTTTTTTCTGCCCTCCTCTCTTCCTCTTTCTCCCATCTTTCCTGTCACATCTTATTGCTTTTCTTTCCTTTACAGGTGGCATTACATTGAGTGACAATCAAAATGGTTTCCTGTAAGCCAAGAAACCATTTACAACGCTGGATGGTAACCATATAACCAAACCATACGTGCTCCCTACGTGTCAGCAAGTGGGTTGGTGGAGGGTTAGTTCCCCTCCCCGTAAAACAAATAACTCAAAGTCAATGGCCACCCCTTACAGGATTGTGGCGTCTGGCAGTAGGTAGATAGATAGATAGCTAGATGAATTTATTGCCAAAGTTTTGACAACTGGTGTGTGCCTTTTTTTTTTTTTTTTTTTTTTTAGAGGTACTGATAAATTCACTGTGTTGATATGAGGGGTATTGATATTTACATCCAGTGGTGGTTGTCTTGGTTTTTCCTTTACTTGATTTTTAAAAAGCAAAAAATTAGGTATTTAACAGTGTAGTCTTTGTTATGACAGCAACAACAACAAAAAATGCAAGTACTGTATGCTGTATTTGTTATTATCTTACCCAGTTGGAATTTTTGTATTTCTCTGCAGTTCTACTCATTTAATGCTATACAGTAGTATAATACTGGTACTCCACATATTGTGTATAATCAGCTGTATTGTAATGTTTTCATTTTCTTTTTTTCAGTTGTTAATTTTGAGGTACTAGATAATAATAATCTTTAACCTATCCCCAGTTTCCATAATATGGGGTGAGGAAAACTCCCTCCATCCATTTTCCAGTCCTACATTTCCCCATCAGGAGCATATGAGCTTGGGGCTCTGCTAGTTAATCTTGATATTAAGAAATTTCGCAAGCTGGAAGAGCGATTAAAAAAGGGAGGAAGGGGGAACCATCAGTAGTGCCCAGTAAAATGGAACAGACTTTGAAACATTGCATATTCTTCCATACTAGAATTACAGATGATCATAATGCCAGTTATTCACCAGAATGCGTACTGTTGCAGGAGTGGGAAGTATTCAGTGCGTCTCAGTGAGTTGACTTTGAACTACTTTCTCCGTTATCTCAAGGCCACAGAAAACCCAACACTACTTCAGGTAACAACATTTGTGTAGCTACCTGCAAATTTTGTATTTAGTCTGTAAATGAAATTTCTTGATTAGTCATGGTGAAGTGGATCCTCATGTTGTGCAGATAGTGAGTCACGGCCTTCTGCTATTTATATACAGTAGGCTAATCAAAATCCGCATAAATGAAGTCACAAGAATAATTGCTTTTTAAATATTGTGTCACAAATATCATAGTTGCCTCTAACTTCCCTATAAGAAAAAATGAAACTGTAATACTGTAGTAAGTTCTGTTTTACCCAGTCTGGGCATTGGAGCCTGAAGCTAAGCTACTGTAGCCCAGTACATTTTTGGATAAATGACCAGCCCACTTCCTTTGGTGGCATTACATGATTGAAAAGCATCCAGTTACCTTTTTGGGATGGAACTTATTGTAAAGCTGATGCTCTGAATGTGATATTTACAGTTACACAAATGCTGCAGTCAGAGTGACAGCAAGCATGTGTGATCCTTTCACCTAACAGTAGCTCTTCGTGTGTTGCAGCCTTGAGTCATTTCCTTGCTCAGACCCCAAGTCCTGAGGTCTCCATGTCTTCTTAGGATGCCTCTGGGCACTTATCTCACCACATGAACAACTGTGACCTCCTCAGGCAGTATAACATTAAGGCAGTAAAATGCATCTTAATCTAACCCTGAGTTTCACTCACTGTGACTTTAGAAGCAGACATTATTGGCTGCATTAGATAGGGTTAACCCCTTCAACCCAGGGAAGAAGTGTATTTCTTATCTTATTTTTGCTAGTATTTCTCATCCTATTTTTGCTGTCTCTAGACAATGACATTTAGCTAAGGAGAGATTTTTTTTTTTTCTTTAATGGAAAAGTTTGATATTGCTTTTAGTAGCCTCATCAGTACAATAGGTCTCTCATAAGTTGAATAAACTTATCTGAAATTAGCAAGAATAAACTTAAAATTGCAACACCAGATTGAACGGGTTAAGTTGTATAATATAGTGTTGGTAACCATCAGTTTTATGTCCATCATCCAAGTCTATGTTATCCCATCAGGAGTGTAGAGGCAAGCTATACATCCAGATATTTAAGGGAAAGGGACCAGTCATTTTCTCCCTGAGTGGACATTTCATGAACAGTAAACCTTCATCCATTCGTAGAACTTCAACCTATTGGTTCTTATGATTGGAGGACCTTAGCCTGCTAGACCATTTGGCATGCATTTGTTGAGTGCTGTATGTGGTCACCACCTGCTTAGTAAATAGTTTTATGGAGTGCATGAAGTCAGTGGACTCTTCACTCAGTGTAGAGTCACCTGAAGGGGGCACTTCATCAGGTTAATAGATGTTGGTTGCCCTACAAGATGGAATTTAGATTAAAATGTCGAATGGAAGGAGTTAAGTGCATTTTTTTAGGAAAATACTAATTAGGTAGTAAATTGT
>NC_137064.1:31686500-31786500 GCF_032717465.1 Coenobita brevimanus | reverse complement strand
TGTAATCTTGTATAGTGTATGCCAGCTGTTTGAAATTTTGTGGCATAGAGTTCGGAATCAGTTTTTCATTGCAAAAAAAAAGACTTAGATGTACAAACTTATATACATTATTTATTCAAGATGATGATGACTTCAGGTAGTAGATGGCTGGCTACTACCCTCCCTGGAATGTATTGCCGGAAGAATGATTTTGATGACAAGTCTGGTAACTAGTTTCTTAATTGTCACACTCATTAACTGGGATCACAGCCACATGTACGTTGTATCAGTGTCCAAACTGAGATTTCCATGATATTATAAGTCTTGTTTCTCCATTTGGATTTCTGATACCTGCTTTCAGTAGGTATCCTGGTGATAAGAAGAAAGCATCGTATCCTATACTGTGTGCATGTTTGAAGGTGACTAAAAAGGAAAGGGTCATTAACCCCTACACTGCAGGCATGTTTACCGATGTTTTGCGTGTGCCGTGGGGTTATTCGGGCTCCGACAGACTCTCAAAAAATATTTGCCAAAAATCAGTTATTAGTCCTAGAATATTAAAATTATATATGCCTATGGCACATACCTTCAGCTTTCTCCTGGAATGTTTGTTGAGCCTTCGTCAGTTACCGTAGGACTTGTGGAGACCTCTGAAGTTGGGTAACGAAGTCTCCACTTTACACTTCCCTACAACCCGTAATATGATTACCACAGCCAGATATTAACACTATAAACACTACTCTATGATTTTCAAGTAGTTTGGGATCCATACTCCAAAAAAAAACCCACTGTGAAAGCAATGAAAATTATGAGCGCGTCTGACTGCCGCACTTGCGCTAGTTCGCTCTTGGTACTCTGTCATTTATTATTCATAAAACCCCTCACACTTTATATTTCTATTACTATATAACACTTATATATATCTACAGTCTTTATCCATAAGTTTCCTTCAGTAGTATTAGTTTATTGTCACTGTAGGGATTCAATTTCTTTCAGTAAAATACGTAGCATTCACTTTCTCGTCCTGTATACTAGCATTGAGAGTGAATGTCACTTTCATCTTCACTCTCATAACTCATAGTATTCAGACATGCCAGAGTGAAACTTTCACTTTCATTACTCCTAGGGTATATACTCGTATTCTTATAATACTACTCATTTACATTTCTATTTACGTTCTCTATTTTATTTACGTTATTTACATTTCTATTTTATTTACACTGTGTTATGCACTGTCACTTGAAGTAACTTATAAAACTATTTTCCATTGTTCACGTATATTTACATTCATTACTTTCACTTGCTGTTTACACATTATTTACAATTCCACTTGCACTGTTTTACTCAATAGAAAGATCGTAGTCACTCTTTTATCAATTGTCAGCCCTTTACCTCTTTCCACATGAGGTTTAGTAGGGGGTAAAGGTCACAGGGCCCTTTGCATGGGGGTGAAAAAGGCCCTGAAGTCAGCAAGAGGAACAGGCGTACCTCCTCTTCGGAAGATGAGAGAGAACTGATAAGGGAGGGCCGGCCCGGGTAGAGGCCTACTTAGGGGATATTCAGTACTACCAATGTAGCTCTTGAAACAGCTATGTATTTCACTGAAATGATTGGCAGGAAATCTAGACAATACGTTATAAATTAGGTAGTTCCAGGTGAATGTAAATAACACTTAGGCTTCTCCCTTCCCTCCTTATATGTATATTTATTACGAAAATAGATTATACGGCATATTTCAAGGGGAAAAAAACAGCGAAAATTAGCGAACGAGTGCACGTGAGGTGTTGTCAGGTGATAATTAGCCAATTCCAGGTGTATGGCACTCTCACTTACCTTATTTTTTTCTTGTATATATTATTTGGTATAAGAATAGGCCATAGGGCTTATTTCAATGGATGAAATCAGTGAAAAATTCCAGGGAAGATTTACTTAGCGTAGCACGGCCGGGCAGGCGAGAGGATAGGGTAATGGAGGGGGGGTAGGGAGGGGAGTCAAGAACGGGGAGAAATGGCTAATTTGTCAACAATGGATGGGAGTACAGATGAGATTAGGAGTGCTGACTAGTGTTGGACATTGGCAGTACTGATAGATGATACAAGCCCCCACTTGGAAGCCCGGGTGAATTCAAAATAACACAGAATCACAAAAGCGACGCCCCGCGGTATGATCCCTTGCTCCCAAGCGTCACGAAAGTGACACCCCGCGGTTAAGGGGTTAATCCCACAGCTTTGGGAATAGCTTACAGAAAAAGCTTATAGAACTCTTAGATCTGGGTCTCATACCTGTCCATGGGTCAGTAGGCCTAAAGTTAGAAGTACATATGGCTGAGTAGAATGTGAGAAGTGTCAATGTAGAATGTATAAGAATAGAGGGGGTGAAGTTTTTCAAGGGATTGAGGTGTATGTCAGGGCAGATACAGAATTTTTGCGGGCTGGGGGGGGGGGGAGTATTCCTAAGAAATCAATATGCTTAAAAACTGTGGTGGTCCAGTGTGTCATGTAATATGGGTGAGATTTTTTTTTCCCTCATCACTTATGGTGAAATCTTCAGAATGGATACTTAACTGTCTGAAAGTGATTCAGGATAGTTTCTTATTGGATGAAAGCAGAGTAGCCAAGATTGTTTCTTAATGGGTGAAACCAGTCACCAAGATTGTTTTATAATGGATGGAGGCAGATTTGCCAAGAGTGTTTCCCACTGGCCATGTGGAGAGGATGGAGGGTGAAAGACTGACGAAGAGAGTGTATGTGAGTGAGGTGGAGGGGTAAAGAGGGAGGGGGAGGCCAAGGATGAGATGGAGGGATGGGGTGGAGAGGTATACGAGAGAGGGGGGTGTGAGTTGGAAGCAGGGCAGTGAAATGGTGGGGGACAGGGCGACTTGGAGGCGATTTGTTTGTGGCCACCCCAAATGGGATTGAGGCGTCTGGCAATAGATAGTTAGTTTCCCACTGGTTCGTAGCAAAGTTCTGAGTATTGTTTCTTAATGGATGGAAACTGAGTTGCCAAGATTGTTTCTTAACCCTTAACTGCCAGGTGTGTCGATTGGAACTGTCAAGAAATCGGTAGCCAGGCGGCGCCAGGTGTTCGTCGGAACCACACTCATTTTCACACCACAGTTTAAAGTGGCTGCCATTTGATCTCATCACCAAAAGCTAGGGAGGGACTCCCGCCAGCTTAGCCAACCATACCTCAGTCGTCTTTGACTTTGCCAGGTGTAAAATGGTGTTTTCTTAATCCTTCTTGTCCGATTCCATTCCCGCCTCATGTGGACTTTTGCCTCGTCCACCCTTGCCAAGCCTCTTTCCAAGGATACTAGGAAAGGACTCAGTGACATTGCCATAGGGCATGCCTTGGACACCGCTGTGTCTAGTTTATCTAGTAATGGAGAAGTTATCATGTTGAGAGTAAAGCTAAAATTGGGGCCATGCACTGATGCACAAATACAGCGTACCTCTCGCACCAAAAATGACTTCTCTTCCTAACATCATTACTTATCGATGCGATGGCCTACAGACCTGGGGATACTTTCTTTTGCAAGAAGAAGAGATGGTTAGTAATATTGTCTTTGATTTGTTTCCCTAACTGCTATAGTTTCCAAGATATTAAGGTTTGAAAACAGGCTATTTTGAGAAAAATTCCCGTAGTGAAAGAACAACAGCGTTGTAAATAGTCCGGTATGGAGGGGTTAACGAATGAAAGCAGAGTTGCCGAGATTGTCTCATAGTGGATGGAAGCAGATTTGTAAATTGAAATCAGCAAAAAGAAAGTGCTGTTCTGAAAGCTGGCAGGGGATAAAAAAAGAAAGAAAAAAAAAAGAGAGGGGGGGGGGTTTCAAAAAGATTTAATAAAAGATGCCAAACGTTAAAGAAAGTGGAGCTATTCATAGTAAACATGATAGGAAAGGGACATTGGGTGATAACGTGAATAGGATCAGAGTGTAAGCTTAGCAGTATGCTGAAGATGTACTCGGAGCATCATCCATCGAAGACATTTTGGGGGGAGGGTACTTTGGACCGTAGTACAGTACCATACAGTAGTACTTACTGACATCGGGTTTGTTATAAAAACTGTAACTAAAACTTAATATACCAGAATGAGGGGAATAGTTACCTTATATTCTTTTATTATTACAGTGATGGAGGGCCTGCATGGGATTTGGGTGAGGTGTGTCAGGTGCAGTGTGGTGGTGGTACAAATGGAGGATACAGTGGTAATGGTGGTGGGCAGTTGCTTCATATATCCCTCACCTCCCACAACTACCTCACAGCAGTCACAGCCTTGGATGTAGAGAGATAAGATCTGATCATGTTCAAATTCTCATAGTCTCTTTATGGTTTATTCTCTACGTGCTGTGGATTTATCTCAGTTTTATGGTGCTGTTGCTAAGTATAAGGAATGAAAAAGTTCTCCTTGCTTATATTTTATTTATGTATTAGATACTCATACGGTATTGAAGATAACTGATTTACCAGTTATTTAGTTCTAAAATTCTTTCATATCATCATTTATGAATCAATTTCCTTTTAATTGTTTGTTCCAGATTTTTAAAGAAAATGGTCAGTTTTATTACTGAAATTATGAAACTTGCTCTTGATACAGGATAACAGTTTAAGGTATACATTCACAAATTTTAGTTTGCTAAAGCTATGCAGAATCCACAGCTCTGTAGATATACAAAAACTGTACAAATTTTCTCATAATATAAGTGTATTTTCTTACAAGCCATTAAAAGTGTTGGTCTAATTTCCCATCTAGTTTCACTCATATCCATAAAATGAATATGTATAGGTGTGTTAGGATTCATCTACGTTTCATTGCCATAAAAAAATGTGGCAGATGGTGGTAACCATCGTCCACTCACTTGATGTAATGTTGTCTGCTTTTTCCGAAGGTGACTCTACACTGAGTGACAAATCTGCTGGTTTCCTGTAACCTAGGAAACCTTTTACAACACTGAGCAATAACCATATAATCAGATAATGTAGTAGCATGGAGCTCACTATGGTACCCCTGTTAATTGGATGGAGACACGAATGCAGCATCCATCCAAGAACCAAACCACCATACTCCTTCCCACATGCTGCCACAATAAGGGAACTTTGGTTCACTGCCCATAATTGTCCTGTAGGGGCAGTTACTTGCTTGCAGTTGATGGTTCCATTTGATCAGAGAGACTACGGTTACCCTGCTACACTACAGTAACAATTTGATTTACAATTGGCTCATGTCAGCTAAGAACAAATCGCATACTGATAAATTATAAATTGGTGTCAATTTAACAGAGGTTCAATGAAGATACGTTCGAGGTCAAGGGACATGGCACCTAGTGTCTCATAAAACATTTCTGCTATCCATCTGAAGTACGTCATAGGCTGGTATGAGATGTCGCCAAGGGTCCACCCCCTTGAGGCTGGGAGACAACTGGAGGTCCCAAGTGATCACTCCAGATCATCAGGAGGAGATGATGAGTGACCAGGAGGCCAATGGAAAGTGTAATAATGTGGTGGGTGGGGAGCAATGCAGTGTTTTTGGAGTCACAAGTCTCATTGTTTTACTCAAGAAAAGTTCTCTTTCTACTTAATATAACACACTGCACTATTCATCACCCACTTGCACTGTTATTTTGAAATAGTGTTGGTGTTTTGTTGCACATGTAAACACTGGGCAGCCATCTTGTTTTCAACATAAGACTGTTGGCATGTGCATGTGACACATCTGCACAGGATCATCATACTGTACATGGTCATTACAAAAATCGTATAATTGATTTTCACAGTTGTTAATATGAAACTTGGCATAAGTTTTCACTACTCTTTATAGTGATTGACTGCATGCCAGATGATTATATACCTGGTCGTGACTGTACAATTACACTACTACTATTAAAATAAAAAAAAATAAGATGCATTCAAGACAGAATATACAGTAAAACCTCGATATAACGGACTTCAATAGACCGGAATTTCCTCTTATCAGACTCGAGGAGCTGTCAGACTAAATTCCTATATATCGGAAAAAGTCCGATAAAGCCAGAAGGAGTCCAGAGTGCCTGACCACTTCAGCTATGTTCACCACAATAAGGTAAATAAATGACATGATTATCAGAGTACAGTACAGTATTATTATATATACCATTTGATTAATGTAGTGAAGTTATAACAGTACAGTACCACAGTGGTATTCAAAACAGTTTAAAAACCGTTCATGCAATCCGGACTGATGTCTGATATCATAAAAACTCTAGGTTAGCAGGGGGAAGTCCGGATGTCGCTTTTATAGTAATTTCACATTTTTTGGAATGGTTTGGGCCCCAATTAGTCCGTTATAGTGAGGTCTTACTGTATTGCATTTTTATTTTTTTCTACAGAATGAATACTAACATGCATCATATGTTTGTAAATAATGTGTAAATACTGAAGCTACAAAGTAGCAGTTACAATGTAAGTTTCACATATAGCATGGATATATATGATGAATAGTGTATGCAAAAGCAGGGTATTGAGAGTGCTGAGGCTAGGGAGCTGACAGAGGGGCCAAGCTGGTACAGATGAGTGTACAACAAGGGTTTGGCACCCCAGTTCGTTCTTGGTGAAGTGGTAGTTACTGGATTGATTTTAGCTGGTAGGTGGTGTGAAATGTGTGGCTGTGTATGCCTGAGTTGGACTCATTATTCTAAAGGCTTGAATGATAAGTGAATGAGTGTGTGGTCCATCCATTTGGGCAGACTTCTGTTTTCTCATTCTTTCAGGTTCTGACTCTTTGGGGCCCTACCTCACCTTAATTGGGAAAAGATGTCTGAAAAACGATGATGATGAATTATTTTCAGATCAAGTGTACGGACACCTCCCAGTTCCTACAAGACCTCAACAGCTACAGAGCTGATTCCTTTCACTCACTGTTTTCAGGCATCATATACAGTACGTTGCTTTTACTTTAAGCACTTGCCACCATGAGGAAAGTATACATAGCTGGTGAAACAACATACTGAGTGCTTCACCACTTACCAAAATGAATGTAGAATGGATATTACATATATCCCCCACTTTGTGGCTTACATAACCTAGGGTTCAGATTTTATGCTCTCACACCAGTCACCAGCCAGGGCAGATTTTTACAGATGTAGTACTTGGATGGGTGACCGCCTGGGAACACCAGATGCTGTTGGCATCCCTACGTGTCAAGTGGGGTTGGTGGAGGATTAGTGCCCCTCCCTGTAAAACAATTAACTCTAAGCCCTTGGCCACCCCGTCTGGGATACATGGCGTCTGGCAATGAATGAATGAATGAAAATGATTGCTTCCCTCTCAGAACACTGAATTATTTTTTCTGGAAGAATAAACTGGGAGGTTTTGCACTCTTTCTTTGTCCCTACTAAAGCTGTACAAGAATTGGTAGATGAACTCAGAGGGGAGTGAATGCTGGCATGAATGTCAATATAATGCAAAAGTTAACATATCAAAAGTTGAACTCCCAGTCCACCAAATGTGATTACTGTAATTAAAAACATTTAGCTAAGGCAGTATCAATTCTTGGCAACAAAATTAAATGAAGAATAGGACCAATACAAAGGGCAGGGGGTACTGCAATACAATCAGTTGGCCCTTCCTGTTATAATATATTGTATGCTGATCAGACCCCTCAATTTTCTTTGAGATGCAAGTGTAGGATTACTGAGAAACCATTATTGTATTTTATGCATCACAGATGGATATTTAAAAAAAAAAAAAAAAAAAAAAAAAAAAAAAATGGATTTGGTAACAGCAAAGGGACAAAATCACTTCCTGTGAAAGAACAGAGTGGGACATGGGCAAGTGACAAGTTAGATACAGTATAAAAGAACAGACAGTATGGTATTGAAATGGCAGCCTAGAGAGGGTGAAGATCAAAGTCACAAATTTGTTGGGACTGGACAAAACAGGCCAATAGTAAATGGGAATGGCCATTGTCTCAAGCTGCAATTAAAACTATGAGTATGCATATCAGAAGTCGATTTTCTGTAAAGGTTTTGCATGTGCCCGCATGTTCATCTGACAGCAACTCTCTTTGGTACACGATCTCTGGCAGCACCTGATCAGTTCCTCACCAGTAACCTTGATTTCATTTTGTATGACCAATGGTCATATGATTGACAGTGGTGATGCCATGAATCACACTTAAAACAAATTGATCTGCTTAACATATGGAATCCACAGTTGCAAAATCTTTATGTGCCAAAACTGAGGCATAAGAATGTTCTACACAGATGTTCTTATATAATTGTGATATTTCTCCCCACCTTGGGGTGAGCAAAGTCTGGATAGCTACATACTATAAAACCAATCTTGTACAGTCACACTTACCAGTCTCGTCCCACATCACAGTTTTGGCTAAGCATATGAACAAATTGTGAAATCCACTTGTGGAATTCCTTTTTTTTTTTTTTTTTAAAGCATGTGACAGTCTCAATACATTTGCCTCTTGGTTCTCATTCATATTCAAACACTACAGTAGAGCTTCTTCCAATTTTCATCTTCCATTCCCTTCACATTTCTAAACTAACCCAATCTCCCCTTATCAATCAGATCCTCAATGCCTTTAAAACCCAACCAATGTCTAATATGCTCATTCATAAATTCTGCCGATTGCAGCTCTGTCATTCACAGAAGCACTACACAGTACCTTCTTTACCTAAGTTGTTCAGTCATTAGTTTAAGTACACACTCAGTGCATGGCAATGTTCATATTACTTCAGTACAGGTACTTAATTGGATTTAAAACACCTACATTCTGAAATAAGGATAAATCACACAATCTGTCCCCCACATTCTTTTATTGGCATCATGGTGAAACTGCAAATACAGAAGCTGCTTTACTTCACTCAATATTTGGGGTTACACTCTGTTTTGGTATAAATATATACTCCTTATATACAAATATACATGTAAAGAAATTGAAAACTGTGCAAACAATCCAAAAGTTAAACCCAATTAAAAATATTCCCTAAAATTAATGAGTTTATACATTTTTAACTCAAATCTTCTTAATACTAAATGGAAATGAATTGAGATAAATGTGCGTATATCATAACCGTCAAGAGTCCGTGAGAGAGTAATCCATCACCTGGTCAGTGTAACTAGTCTGCCATGTCTGGCAGGCGGCAACAGTCTTGAGCCAAGAAACAGTTGAGCAAGGAACTGAAGGTCCTAACTCCAGCTTAACTAACCCATCCTGATAGACTGGATGATTTGGAACACAGCTGAAAAATAATACCAAGTAATTAATGTACTGTACATGTGATGTCGTCATTGTTTTGTTTCGTTTATAAGGGCTCTAACATGCTTGAATGCGTCGGTCTTTGTCACCAAATGGTGGCTCTCCATGCTGCTCAATCTCTGGCAGCCTCCCTACTCAGTCCCTCATCACTGAGGTCATACTCTATGACCTCATACCAGGTCTTTTTTGGTCTGCCTCTTGCAACTCTACCCCCAGTGTTAACACTTACTCACTTTCTGCACCCAACTATCATCCCCCATTCTCTCCACATGCCAAAACCATCTCAATCTACCTCTCCCCATCACACCACCAATAGCTACACTCCAATAGAGAAAACAAATACAGTATAAACAACAGAGATTTTCTGTTATTTGTAATTACACAAAGTATATGGCACGACGAATAAAGAGGGCTGAAGGTGATGTGTAAGTATGGTAGTAAAGGACTACTGAATGCTGGGAAGTTTTTACTTCTTTTGAAAAACAGGGTATTTTTGAGTGATGTGTGCTTAATCTCTTCTTGTTAGAAAAATCTTAAGGAAACCACCATATTCATATGGTCAAATCTACAACACCCTTCTCCAAATGGTGTCCCCTCCCCACAAAATCCCACATCATCCAATTACCACCAGCCACCATCCCAGCCCATCCTACCCCAACCTCTGTTTACCCCAATCCCCCAAAACCTACCTCTTAACCCCTTTAGCCAGAGAATTTTCTTAAGTCGCATGTAACACCTGGATTACCCAGAATACAAGAACAAAGATGTATTAAGGATAATTAAAGACAACTAACTGAAACCTTCACACCACCAAAAACTGATTAATACCACCTGTTCCAAAATGAGGTTATGAAGGTTCATTTATGGGTGGTTGTGAAAGCTAATTTCAACCTTGAGACTGCCATAACCTTGTTACTGGTTGACTTTCAAATGTCTCATGCTACCAGCACTGTATTCAAGTAAAAATATTCTTTCAAATGACAAAGTAGTGAGGAAGTCTCATGCCTGCAAAGAATTATAATCTGTGTAAGGAGGGCCTCTGCTATGAGGTGTGTGGAATCATCAATGACAGTCATAAAACTCCCATTGTTCATACAGCAAAATGAGAAAAAGAGTGGCTCTGAATGGCTGAAAATGACTTCAGAAGAAGCCTGACCCAAAGTACATTCACCAAAGAAACCAAATTTATCAATGATTTGAGGGGGGGGGGGGACATTCAAAGCCACTCAGAAACATCGTCTCCCCTAGTAATGGGCACGTCTTTCTGCAAATTGTCCACTAAAGGTGTTTTTGGAGCCATAGGGTAGAAAGTCAAAGTTCTGTTTAAAAAGCAATAGAGACTCCCTCCCATTCATAAAGGTACCATATAAGGAAACTTTGAATGTGTTAATATGGCAGGTAAGATCCAAAACGTCAAAATATGCTATGTCAGCTGTACCTGTTCACTCCAGTTCTCAACATCTACGCCGTATATAGATAATCTAAATATTGCATAAATAAAGTGAAAAGTATTCACTGTACTTAGGGGTTAGAAATTACATGTAATCCTTTGTATAAGCACCACTTTACATTTGCCATACGTCCGGATTTTCCCAGACATGTCCTGGATTTAGGTGTCAAAATCTTTGTCTGGGAGGAATTTTTAAAATTCTCCAAAAGTCAGGAATTTCAGCTTCCATCACTTTTTCTCAAAAAATTTAATTGCCATTAAACTCTGTAATGACGAGAGAGAGAGAGACCCCTTAGTTTTTTTCATCAGCTGGTTACGTTGTCAACTTGGCTGGTTTAGCACTTGCAACTAGCTAATGTCCTGCCTTTTCCTCTTGAGCAGCCACAAGCTTTTTTTTTTTCCCTTGTACTTAGTGCTGTCACAGCCATAAAATAAATGGTACCTGCACACAATCATTGGCTTAGTTTTCATTTTTACACTAACATTTATTCTTATGATCTCTTCCTGCATCTAAGGCACTTTAGCACTTTTTGGTCAAACTATCCAAGTCTGTACTTTGCCTGCTGTCCATTATACAGTACTGTGGTACAGTACAGAAGTACTGGTGATATATATATATATATATATATATATATATATATATCAAGGTTTCATAAAGCCAAAGGCCCAAAGTGTATGTTGGGGGGACAGGTGGAGCATTGGTTTCAGTGGAGGCATCCTGCATTTTGACTTCAGATATGGCAACCTTAACTTTACATATAGATGCTACTTTAAATTTAGGGCAGCCAACAAGCTGGCTTTACAGGGAACAATGGAACTATCAAAATTTTTCTGTAATTTATGTTAATGACAAAAAATATATTTAAAAAAAAAAAAAAAGTGACATGAGGACTCACTGTACATTGAAAATTTGCCTACCTGAGCCACAGACAACAAAGATGAAGAGACCAAGCAGCCACGGACCAACTGGAGAGTTTTCATCCTCTGCTTTCTGGAATAAAATTTAAAAATCTGTAAAATGTTACAACTAAGAAAGGCATCTGATCCAAAAGTTTTTGTAAGTACAGCTCACACTCAGAACGCAGAATTATGTATAACATCCTTAAAATCGAAAATAAAAATAAAAATATTTCAGTTTCAGCTCCAATAGGGTCTCAGAAATTTTTCGTGTCTGCAACTGCTTCCTTTTCATCACTCCTAAGGTTTCATAATGCTACTATTGTATCAAAAAGGATAAAAACTTTGGGAGTATAAAAGTGCACAAGGAAAAAGTGACCTTCCAGAGCCTCAGAATTAAGAGCAAATATGATAGGTGGGTGACTAGTGTTAGCTTTGTCAAACTTTCATTTAAAACACACACACACACACACACACACACACTATATAGCAATTTGCAGCGTGTCTTAAATCTGGAAAAAATAAATAAATAAATAAAAATCATGTACAAATCCAATCAATATTTGAAATTTAAGAAAAATGTATTCTCATACCAGTATCCAACATTCATGTTTAACATAACCAGCAACCTAAATGTTTTTCACAATAGCTACATGAAGGTCAGATTTACAGGAAATACTCCAAAACTCCTTAAGTCCAGGTGATGACCTTTCATTTTTCTTCCTGCTATCAGATGATTTTAATCCTTTTATTAATGGCTGTTCTGAATGGGTTTATTAAGATCATACTGTTGGAGAGGGATGTCTTCAAATGGTGGCATCTGGACAATCAGCTTTCTCCATATACTTAAAAGTACTGATACCATATATATTTGACTAAAGAAGGGCAATTTCAGCCTGCAGTTCATATCCAAAAGAGCCTAGGGTTACAAGATTCACGCTATATCTAACCTCTCCAGCTGAAAAATCACTAGGTGAATAAAATGAAATACATCCAAGGGCTGACTGAATCCTTTTACCAATTTAAATTCTGATGTCTTCCCAAGTACAGAAAGTGTGGTGGTACATACTAACTACAGAAGTCCTTGATATACCGGTAAGTTTTTAAATATTACTTTAACAAATGCTAACATAAGCTGACGGAAACTGGCAAATCGCCTTCATAGGAAGCAATGAAAGATCAATAGGCTTTTCTTTTTTCAATTCACTGAGGGCAATAGAAAATGACAAAACAGCTATTTACAACTAGGACTTCCTTGTTGACTGAACCAATAATAAAATATAGTAATTAAGTATTTGCACCACCTTGTTTTCATGTACAGTATTTCTGTACACAAACCTACCTGATCATGAAAGCCACATTTTTTTATCTTTGCTATGGGGAAAATATTTAGCTGAAGCCACAACTGGAATTCAAGTAGTTTCAAGTGTTTTCTATTTATAGCTCACCATTAATCCCTGGGGGTCATTTGTGATGGAAGTGTCAGTAAATGGTGAGGTATAAACGGAATACACTTCAAAATACTTGATTTCCTTGTGGTCAATATTACTCTGCTATGGTTCCTGGTAAGGGATGATTCCACCTCCATGGTTAGGACCCTAAGAAATGTATGCAGCTTTCACAGTTAGGGTATGATTCATTTGGCTTTGTTTGTATAATATCCACAATATAACTGCACAACCAAAATTAATATATAACTAACTTCATGTGGAATTTCTCACTGCCCATAAGAGGATATGAGTAGGCTGCTGCAGCCAGCCCTAAGTTTTTGGCTGTATGGTACTGGTATAAGTCCCCTAGCCTGCCCCCAATTTTTGGCTGTTTGTTATATAAGCACCCTAGTTTGCCTTAAGTTTTTGGCTGTTTGTCCTAGCCCCCTAGCTTGCCCTAAGTTTTTTGACCATATGTTATATTAGAGGTGAAAGAGAGAGAGATTGTCCAGGTGCTTGAGGGTGCGAAAGTGGATGTATGTGGAATAACTGAAACAAAATGGAGAGGAGAAAGTGTGAGAGAATGGGAGTATGGATGGGGTACATGTGCAGGAGTAGGTGAGAATGAGAGGGCAAAGGAAGGAGTATGTACAGTTGTGAGTAAAAGATGGAAGAGGAGCATAAGACAGTATGGATCAGTTGGGTCAAGGATTGTGTGGGTAAAGTTGAAAGTTGGAATACAAATGTGGGCGATTGTGTATGTGTATGCACCAACACAAGATCGTGCTAGAAGAGAGAGAGAAGAGTTCTGGACAAATGTAGAAGAGTGCATGGAAAAGTTTGGAAGGAATGAGAGAGTGTTTTTGATTGGTGATATGAATGGTAAAGTTGGGAATGTGAAGGTGGATGGAATAGTTGGTGAGTGGGGTGTGCCTGCTGAGATAGATGAGAATGGGAGTGCGTTAGTGGACATTTGTGCTGGGAGGGGGTTGGTGATAGCCAATACCCTCTTCAGGCATAAAATGATCCACAGGTATACATGGCGAGTGATGAGAAGGGTGGGTGGTGAACTGAATGAAAGGAAGGCAATGATTATGTGTGTGTGGATGAAAGGATGCGAAGATGTGTAAAGGATGCAAGAGTGTATAGACGTTGGGGGAGTGGAGTTTCTGACCACTACTTGGTGGTGGCCAGAATTAGATTGCAAGTAAGATGGAGGAACAGAAGAAGGGAAAGACGAGAGGAAGGAGTAGTTGCAAGGAGAGTGGAAAGGTTACAAGAGGATGAGAAAAAGGCAGAGTATAAGAGAGAAGTGGAGGAACGATTGGGCAAATATGAATTGGAGCAGATAGGAGACGTGGAAGATGTGTGTAAGATATTTACAGAAGAAATAGGTGCAGCATGTGATGTGGTGTGTGGAAGGAAGAGAAGACGGAGGGGGGGTGCAAGGAACAGTGTGGAGGACTGAAGAGGTGAAACAGGCTGTGGCACAAAAGAAGAAAGAATACACTGAATGGATGAGAAATAGGGGCGTGGAAGAAGTTGAGAGGCGGAAGAGAGAGTTATATGTGGAAAGAAAGAGAGAGTTATATGTGGAAAGAAAGAGAGAGGTGAAAAGATTAGTAAGATAGTGTAAGAAGAGAGTGGATGAGGAATTTGAGTGTAACGTGGAGGGACTGTAAGAAGATGTTCTGGAGAGAGGTGAAAAGAGTAAGACAGGGTAGAAGTGAAGTTAGCAGGGGAGTGAAAGATAAAAATGGTAGATTACTAGTGGAGAAGGGAGAAAAAGTGAGCAGATGGAGAGAACACTTTAAGGAATTGTTGAACGTAGAGGATGGAAGTAATGCGAGAATAAGTGGCTGGGGAATGGCTGGGAGAAGGAGGGAGGTGAGAAGACAGGAAGAAATCAGTAGGATAAAAGTTGTGGAAGAAATGAAGAAAGTTAAATCGGGGAAAGCCCCAGGAATTGATGGAGTGTGTGGTGAAATGCTGAAGCATGGGGGAGAGATAGTAGTTGAATGGATGTGGAAGATGTGCAGATTGGCCTGGGAGGAAGGTAGAGTCCCGGAGGCTTGGAAGTCAGGTATAATTATTCCCTTGTACAAAGGAAAAGGGGAAAAAGAAGTGTGTGGTAATCATAGGGACATTTGTTTTCTTAGTATAATAGGAAAAGTGTATGGTAGGATACTTATAGACAGAGTTAGAGAAAGAACAGAGAAATTAGTTGGAGAAGAACAGGGAGGCTTTAGGAGGGGAAGAGGTTGTGTAGATCAGATATTCATTCTTAGATCTTTAGTGGAAAAGTATCTAGAGAAGGGAAAGAAGTTGTATGCAGCTTTCATGGATTTGGAGAGAGCATATGACAGGGTGGATAGACAAGGATTGTGGAAAGTGTTAAGAATATATGGAGTAGATGGGAAGTTGTTGAATGCTGTGAAGAGTATGTACAATGGTGCGAAGGCTGCAGTGCGTGTGGATGGTGAACTAAGTGAATTTTTCTCTTTGAAAGTTGGGTTGAATCAGGGATGTGTCATGTCTCCATGGTTGTTCAATCTGTACATGGATGGGGTAATAAAAGAGGTACAAGGTAGGGTAATGGATGTTGGAGTGGCCCTGGTGAAAGAGGATAGTGTTTGGAAACTCCCTGTACTGTTGTTTGCAGATGATACAGTGTTGTTGAGTGAAGACGAAGGGGAGCTGCAAGGCTTGGTTGATGAGTTTGAGAGTGTGTGTAAGAAATGGAATCTAAAGGTGAATGTAGGGAAGAGTAAAGTGATGGTCTTTGAGAGAGGTGAAGTTAGTGAATGTACAGCGAGGTTGGATGGTGAGGAATTGGAAAATGTGAGTATGTTTAAGTACTTGGGTAGTGTGATGAGTAAGGATGGAGGTTTGGAGGGTGAAGTGCTTGAAAGGGTACAGCAGGGAAGAAAGGTTGCTGATTCTTTGAAAGCAGTGATAAGAAACAGGGAAGTGAGCATGGAAGTGAAAAAGTTACTACATGACAGTATTGTGATACCAACTCTAACGTACGGAAGTGAAGCTTGGACATTGTTGGAAGGACACAAGTCAAGAGTGAGAGCAGTGGAAATGAGTTATTTAAGAGGAGCCTGTGGAGTCACGTGGAGAGACAGGCTGACGAATGAGGATGTAAAGGAGCGTTGTGGTGTTGATGTGGATGTGATAGGAAGCGTTATGAGGAACACACTGAGGTGGTTTGGCCATGTGGAGAGGATGGAAGGTGAAAGACTGACGAAGAGAGTGTATGTGAGTGAGGTGGAGGGGGGAAGAGGGAGGGGGAGGCCGAGGATGAGATGGAGGGATGAGATGGAGAGGTATATGAGAGAGGGGGGTGTGAGTTGGGAGCAGGGCAGTGAAATGGCGGGGGACAGGGCGACTTGTTTGTGGCCACCCCAAACGGGATTGAGGCATCTGGCAATAGATAGATAGATAGATGTTATATTAGACACCATACAGAAAGAGAGACTGGACAGCCAATATTTTCAGCTGCTCACTCTTTGGTCAGCTGACATGGCAGCATTTTGGTGCACATGTCTCACAGCCCAGGTGCTGGCTGACTGCAGATTCATCTAAAAATACATATCGTCACCTTCTGTGACGTGATTGGCTGATCAATAAACTGTCGCTATAACTGAAGTATATTTTGTTAATTTGAGCTACTGAAGATTTGTTTTACTCTTCATCTCTACATAATTTTACGTCAAAGTACACGTAACCGAGATAATCACCGAATTATAATGCTGACAAACTAAACTGCTGATAGCTGCAAAATGGGTGGTGCTGTGTTCTGTTACTGGTGCTTTTTTGCCCTTATTAATGGCTTGACTGTGCTGCATTTGGGTGCAATAACACTCATGGACCTTCTATGTGATTTTTCCAGCTCTCTTGTGATTCACCAAGAAGGATATGGGATATTATGAAGAGAGCAAGGTGGTCTGTGAATGAGTGTCATTGGCAAGTCTTATTTGCTTTACACATATTTGGCCCACATCCACATAAGGAGGTAAGCCTAGGTAATATCCCGATGGAAACCACTTTACCACTATTATGGATGTCGAGAAAAACAATCCGTAAATTCAAACAAAACTCCATCAAACTTAAAAATCGCTGACAAAATAAGTAATGCTGCTTGTGTTAATCTAATGTCATCTGGCAACTCATCCCAAATCTGTATATGCTTTGAAGTTAGCCTAGCTGATACACAGAGGAAAATCTCAGGGTATTTATTTACTTTATTGCAGTTTAGTGGGCAATCTTACCATACCCAGTGGATTTGTAGTATCATATAGTGTATGCCTGTATATGTTTTTCTGGTGTGCAAATGAATATTTCTGTTTTTTATATTTATAATTTCAGTTATCACCTGACCGATGTTACTCAGCCGGCCAAGCACAGGGCAATATTTAATTTTGAAATCGCGCTTCGATCAAGATAGCTTAGCTTGTCGGATGAGCCAAAAGGGGCCATCATCGTAAGTTAGGTTAGGTTAGGTTAGGTTTGGTAGGTTGGGTTAGGTTTGGTTTGGTTAAGTGGCAATCAAGAGCTTCTGCAGGCTTAGGATGTAACTAAGAATGTCAGTCATATTATGACTATTATTTATTTGCACAACAGATGACGCCCCAAAACACTCAAATGAACTAAAAACCTATCAGATGGAACAAAAACAAAAATAGAAAATGGCAATAAAGTAAATATTTCCCAATCTCATTTTAATACATGTTTACTTCAAGCACCATATGTGCAAACATAGCATACATAACGTATGTTCAAAATTGTGCATAAAACATGGAAAGCATGTACGGTACGTGGACTGGTGTTATCTAGCAGTGATCACTGATCTTTCTAGTTTATACATACTGTTTGCTGAATCAACATGCTGGCTGTCCAGTTTCTTCTTCTATACGGTCTCTATGTTATATAACCCTCTAGCCTGCCCAAAGTTTTTGGCTGTATGTTATAAGCCCCATGTATTTTACTATCAAATATTGTCATGGAACTGAACTTTTAATTAAAAAAAAAAAAAAAATGTACTTCCGTACACTAAATCTGACACCTTGTAGTTTACCTTGATTTCAGTTAAGAATAATCCTTGAACACTTCCTAGTACTACTGGCAAAATCTCCCATTATATACAAGCCCCCAGAAGTTTTTATAACACAGTGTATGCTATATTAACAGACTGGTCACATACTAAAATACGTTAATAACATGCTTCCTTCTAAAACACAGCCATATGGGCACCAAAGCCAAGCAACAAAATACTAAGAGGCTCACCGTTGTCTTGGGTACATTTCCTCTCTGGGTAACATTCTTGGCTGCCTTGTCGTTGGCAATCCTCATGCGCTGCTTGGGGGCCATAGTTGCTGCTGAGATAATAGGAAAAATAGCTTGTGTGACGGAGAACGGAATGTAAACAGCTACCACACCGTCGATAGACGATTTCTGACTAGCTGTCACCACGCCGCCTCGCTCCCCGCACCTTCACCTTACGCATAGTAAACTAGTACCCTCGTAGTTTGTTTTCAAAGATAGAGAAACCTGTGAACAAATTTGTACTACTAACAAACGAATGATCATACAAACTGATGTTTATCTTCTTCTGTGCTTTAAATAGGCTCCAATTTTAAAATACAGAATATTTATATAATGGAGTACGTACAAAACTTGAAGTCATGAAGCCGTCATAAGCGTCTCTTTGTAATGCGAGGAACTGCATGAAAGTAGAAAAACTGCAGGGCAAATTTCAGGTTATTGTGTAAATATAGCTATAAAAGTATAAGACTGGAAGTGCAGAATTCAATTGCCCTATAAAAGAGGAGAGAGCAATACGATGGAGGTAGAATGGCTTCAACAATTTTTTTTTTTACTAATTTAAATGACAGTATCATTAAGGAAAGAATTGGTGCTAATAATGTTAAACACTAAATTATTACATCTTATTGCAGCATATAATGGGTATAAACCGAGACTATTGTATGAATTGTACAGTCCACAAATATCTCGGATATTCAATGAAAATTTCCCATGCCACTATTGTACTCAAGAGATGCCCCTGAATTTATTTTTTATCATTTTCTCCGTATCAATAATGAAGTTTATGAGTTATTATTGTCAATACGTTTAGACACGTGTAAGCGGCTGTCAATATTCCTCCGCGCCACGTCTGTTTTTGACCAAGGATGCCGAACTCGCTCGAAAAGCGAGCGTAAATCTTTGTTTCGTTTTAGCTCGAAGCATAGATTTCGAAGTTTTGAGATTAGTGATAATTCGAACTGGTGTTGTTGTGGTGCGCTGCTGAAGGAGTGTTTCGGGAGCTGTTGCTTTGTGATAAAGTATACGTGTATTTTGCAACCCTACCAGGTAATAATTGGTCTGTGCGTACGCAGATGCAATTACCAGCAATTAGGATGCTCACCACAAGTTGGGTAAAGATACTAAGCAGCACTTGCTGGGCTCTGAAAATCGTCACGATAACCTCAGTCGACAGAGTCGCAGGTTACATTCACAGTGCAGTAGCGTTAGGCTAGTGTGCTCAAGTCGTTGTCATTTATTAACGATACAGAAACCTCAGGGTACATAATACAATATTGCCCGGCACTTGATGGAGCCGGTCATCCATTGTTCCTACTTTCATATTGTCCCCAACGATTTATAAACAAAAAGAAAGCCACCCCTGGGATGTTAAAAAAGTTCCTGACAGTTTAGGGTGCTGTAATTTCCTGCGATATAGTGGGATCTGTTACGTACATATATGGTGAATATCTAACTGGAGAACTCAGTCTCATGAAGAGTTGTACTCATTTACCGGTACCTAGCCTGTAATATCTTGTGATGATTTCATTCAGTGATCTCTGCTTCATAAAATGTAATCCAACGGTAAACATGCGCTTTAGTTGAGGCAGTAGATGCACCTTACCAAATCATTTCTTCCTGATAGTCTGTTAAATTTTTCAGATTATTTGTGGGGTGGCAAATAAACATTTCTTGTTAAATCTGTTTCCACTTTGTTTTTAGCTGTGCCATAGTGTAAACTTATTTGATCCGTCAGCATAATGGTGGAAGGGACTGTCCAAACCTAAGTGTTTAATTAAACCTAATCCAACCTAGCTTAACTGTATGGTACCTGAAGATTTAACCTACCCCCTAGCTGGGAAATTGGGAAATGAAATCCACCTTTGAGCACTGAGTAACATTCTTCCATTATGTCAGAAACAAACAGCCGCAGGTATGTCTTAAGGAATGTGGTGAAAACAATAGGGGGGAGGAATTTTTCAGTAGGAAAAGGTCATTTACCACCCTGGAAATAGAAAAATACACAAAAACTGGAGGAATATAAACTGAATTGGTAAGGTCTTTCTGCTGCCTCAGGTAAAGTGTACATTTATCAGTCCAATTAAAGTACAGTGTGTAATAGGTTAGAAAGTTGCAGCAGCTTGTAATCTTGACCTTAACTTATTTTGGATCCAACCAGGACATACTTTGGACCAGATTTGGCTGTAATCTGAACCCAACCCAAGCATACTTTGGGCCAACCTGTACTCTTTAAACCTAACCAGAGCACCATTTGGAAGAATTTAGAATTGAAAAATCATCAAACCAAACAAACCTAACCTAGCCTAGTAGTGAGAGCCATATGCTTTGGAACTAGCCTTGGCATCCTTTGCACCCAACCTAAGCATTGTTTGGCTTGTAGTTTTACACTGAATGCTAAAGAAAGTCTGAAATGAATTAGAGGCAGTGGTAAATTTTTAGAGGTAACCAACATTTTCTTTTATTATTATTTTTATGGTTTTCAATGCAAAATACCGTGTTTTAATTAGTTTTGACCTTCATTTTTTGGGGAAAATCCCCCTTTTGTAATTTTGAGTAATATTTCCAAAAGTGGGTTTATCCCTCCAAATCAAGATCAAAATTAATTGAAAACACACTGATCTGCATTAAACTAGCCCAAACTAACCTAACCTAACCTGACCTAACCTAACCTAACCTAGGGCTTGACATAGACCAAGTGCACACGCCTGCACCAGCCAATATGGCGCGACATCCGCTACTGAGAGATAGCCTAACCTAAGCCACTACATGATGACCCCTATAAAATTAGCTCCCCCAACTCAAACTAGGCTTAAAAGGTAAGTCTTGGTTAGAATACTTCAGGGGCGTAATATAATGAAAATCGGTAACGTTGGTTACTTCTAAAGTTATACCGAGGCAGTGTTGGATGAGATAGTCCATTACCATATATGATACTGGTACCATATAGAAAAAAAAACAATGGCCTTCCCTTGTTCGAAATTCCTTGGAGGGAGCAAGGTGGTAGAAATGATTAGGATATTTTAATTACAAAGCTAAAGTATGTGTGAATGTTTTCAAAAAATTCCAAAATAAATTTCATAATAGTGTTGTTTATGTATGTGAACCCAGTTTCAGTAGAATTAGCTGGTCATTTTAACATTGACAGCAATATAAAGTCCAGTCATGGACAGAAGCATAGTACTAAAACTTACAGAAACTGAAGGCTACAGATTAACATATAGCTACTTCTAGATTAAGAAGCAATATATATAAGTAAAGTAATAGTTCAGACTAATAGATAAGAACCAGGAATTTTATATTACAGTATGGTACTGTATAGGTGATTGTTTTTTATATGGTATATACTGTATGTGTACAGTTTCATGTAAAATGATTAATTCCTTCAGTTCAGTGACATTTTGTATGTTTTATTCTTGCCCTTTCTACATGATTTTAGTTATGGTAGAATATTCTTGTGGGGTTTCACTAGAAGGAGCTTTTCAACAATTTCATTGTACAAAGTGGCTCTGTTGCCCTCTGACAACAGCTCAGTCGTGCATCTGTATGAGTATCAGTGGCTTTGGTACTTATTTTGTGGCTCTTGGTATATTGGCATCAGGTCACTGTTTTCTAGCCTTTGGCACTTTAACACTTTCTGGGCCCCCACCATATTCATACCAGCCTCTTTGTATACAGTACCCTCGCGTCCAACACGCGTTTGTCCAGCACGATTCTTGTCCAGCACGGAGAGCAATAATTAGTAAGATTTAATTCGATTTAATTACTGTAACATGGGTGCATTAGCATAACACGGACGGAGCTCTGAGAAGTGGGCGAAATCCACAGAGTTCGCCTCTAGCATGATCACCCCTGGTCCAACACGGTCATACTGGACGTTCCTGTGATGCTGACAGCCAGTAAAAACTTCTGATCAAGTAGCCTCCCCTGCCCACTATCGTGAGGTGATCGTGATGTCCCCCAATTAAAAACGCTTTGCTCTCACGTGATGTTTAAATTTTTCCTACCACAGCGCCACTCAGTCGCATAATTCGCATTGGAAGGTGCTTTTTTCTTGCTGCATTTTCTGCCCTTGTTACTGCATTTTACCCTGCTCACGATGCCTAGGAAGCCTTCTGAGAACCCCAAGAAACGGCGGCACCTCCTTCAGGCCACCAAGCTAGAAAGCATCGAGAGGAAGAAGAAAGGGGAGAGGAAAGTTGACATTGCCAAGGCCTACGACATGAATGAAGCCAACGTGAGGACCATAATAAAAAACCAAGACAAGATCCTGGCAGCAGTGAAGGCTTACAGAGTGCTAGGACAGGCAGTTGCAGGACCTTCCATGGCTGTGGATGAAGATAGTGATTCTGAGTGTGATTTCGAAAGATTTATGAGGGAGGTTGAGGAGGAGCAGCAGCCATTACCTGCTAGTGACGCCAGCAGCCATCCTCCGGGGACCCAGTAGGACTACCTACAGCCTTGGATACCACCTTCCATTCCCAGCAAGCCCACCAACACTATCCTAAAAGGTTAGTTATCATTCATAGCACAGTTACCATTTATTATAATTACAGTAGTGCCGATATATGTATAGGTATATGGTAGGTATTTAGAGTGACTTTTCCTAGGGTTGCTGACATAATTCATTTTTCCCCATAAGCTCTGTTGTTTGTCCAACACGTTTTTGGTCCAACATGGGACCCATGCATGACAATATTACCGTGTTGGACGTGAGGGTACTGTACACAGTTAGAACCATTAGTCATTATGAAGAAAATTTGTAAGCCTGTAATTATGTAATAAAAAAATAAAGAGTATTTGTAATTCACTAATTTAGCATCACCATATATTTGTAGTTTTTAATTGACTTATCACCTTGTGGTGGAGGAGGTATAGCTAGTTAAAAGTGTTCTCTAGGAATGATTTTTAATTTTGAATGATTTTCTTGCTTTTAGACGTTGGTTATTTTTTGGTTAAAGATTTAGGAAGTCAGTGGCACCACTCATCCCTTCAGAAATCACAAGAAAATGGGCAGGGTTTGTAAGTAGAATAAAATTACAGGTATAATCAGGTATAATAGAAATTGCTTATATTGGCAGTAGCATTGTAAGCAGATATGTATAATTTAAATAAGATGACTGAGATGAGGATATTTGGGTGTTTGTGAAAGCAGTTTTAAGGAGATACTGTACAGGTATCTACAGTACCGGTATATACTGTAATTATTGCTTCCAGCATTCCTTTGCTGAAACTCCAGCAGTACAGTATGTTTATTTGAAGAGATGTTTTATAATTTCCATTTTCATAATTTTTTTTATTTTTTTCATTTATTTATTTTTTATGTAACTGCGACAGTGCAGCGTGTGAAGGAAGGATGTCAAGCATGGAGATAGATGATGACATTGGGTCCGAGGCCACCCCATCTTCGTCCTCCTCTCAGGCAGCAGGTCCATTGGGTGGTCCAGCGGTGGCGGAAAGTTCTGGTCACACACCCACTCCTGCCCTCCCAACCCCAGCCCCCACCTCACCTCACCCACCCCATACACCAGGTGTGTGCCGTCTTTACCATGGGCCAAATCGGATCTCGGCTGAAATTAGTATTGTTTACTGTTATTCACATTGTTTGCTGTTTCCATTTTCTTTGGAGGTGTTGATAGTTGACATTTTCAGAATGATATCTCGAGTACTTGTACATTTAAAACCTAAGAATAAGAAGAAATCTAACAAAATCATACTATAATTGTATGACAGAAGCCATACCCTGATCATTAACATAATTATTCCAGTCCTAATTCACCTCTGTGATTTAGAGTTAGATTGGCTGCAGAAGTAAAGAAAAAGAAGACTCGGTAATAGAACTGTCAGACTGCATACACATTATTCAAGCCTTTGAAACCATAGTTTTATGTAAGAAAATAAAAACCATCCATGCCTTTTTTTTTTTTTTTTTTAATGCAGTACATTAACACCTGTAGAAGACTTATTCTGTTAGTTCCGAGGTAAATGTTCTTCCATTTCATTCCTTTCATTTTCCCTTTGTTCCCACATTCATTCCTAGGTTTTTGCGTCACTCAAGTCTTTCCCAGACAGTTTCCTTTTATTGAAGAATTTTGCAGTAATTTATCTGCCAAAGCCATCATTTATCCTATTCTTTCTCTTTACTGATCTCTCAACACACATCTTAATATCAGTGTGTGTGTGTATATAGATAGATAGATAGATTAGATAGATATATATATATATATATATATATATATATATATACATACAGTATATATATAATTTTTTGTTTCACTTTTGAAGGCTTCACCATGCTTGTATGCGTCGACCTTGTTCACCTAATGGCGACTTTCCATACTGCTCGATCTCTGACAACCTCCCTGTTCAGTCCCTTAACCCTAAGGTCACACTTAATGACCTCGTCCCAGGTCTTTTTTTTAGTCTACCCCTCGCAACCCCACCTCTGATATTAACACTTCATACTTGCACCTAATTATCATCTCCCATCCTCTCCACATGCCCAGATCACCTTAATCTACCTCTCCTCATCACAGCACCAATACACTCCGGTCCCATCCTACCTCTTAACTCTTCCATCGTAAACCTAGCCGCCCCCCCAGGCTTTGCACTGCACATCCATGTAGTCATTGTCGTTTCTGCAAATATCCTCTTCGTTTACTGCCCAGGTCTCACTGCCATACAGCATTACACTCTTAACACATGCTGCATACAAAGATCTTAGCACTTAGGGAAAGCCATCTCAATGCAGGAGAGACAACAGCTCCCTGAACTTCTTCCAACCACTCCTCACTTTAGCCACAGAGCTAGCTCCAGCCCCACCTCCAGTACACAACATGTCTCCCAAATAGCAAAACTCCACACACTCAAGAGACTCACCATCAAATTCAATCCTTTCATGCCTGACAGTCTCCACCTGCTCTCCCTGACACACCACACACATAAAATCATCATTATCTCACAGTCTACCTCTAATACCACTACATCTCTTATGCACCCTCTCATCACAATCGCTGCACAAGATGGATATAATGGTATATATCCATCCATCCATCATCCAATCCTATGTTGCTCCCTGAGGAACATAGGAGCCTGGGGCTAGGCAAGTTGGTTCTGACTTTTAAATTGAGGGACTGGTACATTATATATATATATATATTCTATATACGGTATATATATATATACAGTAATCACTCTAATATCCGGACGCCCAATAACCGAACATCCCCACTAACCGAACCTTATCGTCCTGGGATCAAACATTCCCAAAATGGTCCGAAAATCCAAAAAAAATGGAAAAAAAATCGATTTTTTGCCGTCCGTAATTTGAACTTGCTGCGCGCGCCGCGTGAGAGCATTGTTTTGGTTCGTCATTCCTCCGACGTCCGATAGAGTGCCGCTGCATCCTCCCCACTTCCCGCCTGTCTCTCACCGCGACAAGACCTGCGCTGTTCGCCATGACTTCTGTGTGTTAGTGACTAAGTTCAGTGCAAGACTTCAGGAAGAGTGTAGTGCAAGTGCTTCAGGAAATCGTTCTTACTGTCAGAGTCCGAGAGGAGGCGGTTATTCATCGAGGTGGCCAGGGACTTGCTGTAAGTAGCCAGAATGTTTCATGTTGTACTATTTTCCATACTATATTTACCAGAATGTTTCATATTGTATTTTTTCCCATACTATACTTACCAGAAAGTGTCATACTGTACTTCTTTCCATACTAAACTTACCTCATGCATGTGCAGTAGGAATGTGTTTTTCAGAGTTCGGTTAGGTTAGGTTAGGTTAGGTTCGGTTAGAGTCCATAAGTACCAGAATGTTTATTAATGTATGAACATACTTCTAAACCCACATTTTATGTTTCTATTGCATTTATTTCAGTCATTTATGTGCCTTATTGGTGTGATTTGGGTGTTAAATAGGTGCTATGCATGTCCGGAGGGAGTTGTATAGGTGTTTCTCTGTGTTAGGGTCCGTAAGTACAAGTCCATAAGCTGGGACCCAATATCCGGACGAAACCAATATCCGAACCTACCGATGGCTCTATTGATCCGGATATTGGAGGGGTTACTGTATATATATATATATATATATATATATATATATATACAGTACACACACACACCATTAACTTTCTTTTTCCCCAACCGCTTTTTCTAGTTCCTCATTTTACTATGCTGTTGCCTTTTTGCTAGCAGATATCAGTGCAGTTCCACACATGCTTTTTTTTTTTTTTTTAATGCAAGGAAGAAGGACCCAAGGCTAGGAGCCTACATTTACAGTTCCTTCCAAGAAAAAAACAAAAACAGTACAAAAGAGAGCCAAATTCAAGATCCGTTCATTTCGAGATGCCTGGACACGCTGCGTTTGGAAGACTGGAAATCATAGGAAGTAGGAAATACAAACAGAGTGAGACAGTTCCAGAGTTGACCTGTTGCATAAATGAAGGACTGGGAGTAACGGTTAACTCTTGCATTAGAGAGTTGGACAGAAGAGGGATGAGAGTTTGTTGCTAGATGGGTGCTACACACCCATCGTAGAGGTGGAGGGATGCAAGCAGACAGTTCAGGGGAGCAGTGACCATGGAAGTAGCGTTAGAAAAGAGAGGTCTGTTAAAAAAGAAACTGAACTGAACATGTTGCTCTGCAAGGTTCTTCCTCATTCACATTGCAGCAAATTGCCAAGAGCACTGCACACATTAACTCATGCACGTGTACCACGATGACCAAGTGACATGGAATGTTGTGGCTAGTGTTACACTGAGTCTTAAGGTCACCACTACACAGCACTCCTTTCACAGTCATGCTTCACCGACTAGTTGATGTGCTGTTTAAAAAGCTCAGTTTCTTTTTAGACAGACCTCGTACCAAACCAGACACCCTTGTGTGCTCTCCACAAAATTTTTAAAGCTAATCTGTACCCAGTTCATTGACCTCTAAATTTTTGTGTTTTGGTGATATTTATCTGCCACTGCATGTTTTTCAGCTTTCCACTTTAATTCTGTCACTGTTAGTGCCCATCTTACTCATCATTTTCCATGCTTCTCTGTGTCACATTGCATTTTACAGCCATGGCCCACTTACATAATTAAGTGCGCAGAAAAGGTTTGATAGATCGTGGGAATCAGATGCATTAATAGGCATGGGAAATGTCATTTGGTGTCAGATAAGTAAAAATTTTATTATTTTCTATTTTAAGTTTTATGAATATAGGAATGGCTTTTCATGATCAAAACAATAAACTTGACAAGTTTGTTGTGATGATTATGTAATAAGATATAGTAATTTGTATACTCAAACTTGATGAAGGATAGTTTGGTAGACCTTTGCTCACATCCACAGTTTGGTTATTGAGGGTTGTTGGCTGTATGTTGGTGTCTTAGGTGAAGCATGCAGTGGCACCACCTCCAAGGAGATCTCTTGGGAGCCAAACTGTCCCAACTACACCGTCTCGGTGAAGTGTGGTGCCTCAAGGCTGCTGTTGTTACAGGGCTCCTCACCCACCGAGAGTGCAGGGGCCAGTCTCCTCTAATCTTCTCACCAGAGATCCAGTGGGGATGAATGGTTTCCCCAGTTGCTCCGGTGTTCCACCTCATTGAGAATCCAAACAACATAACAACTTCTTTCATGGAGCAGATACCGGTTTACCACAGTATCCACCCATGGACAAGTATATAATAACCTGTAGGATCAAACAAGGTCGATCTGACTAGACTGTGCTGTGGACACTGCCAGTCCTTACTCTTATATATGCACAGACTTTGTAACACTGTGACAGACCATGTGAAGTATATATAACAGCATCCCACAGGACCTACACCATACAGTACATACTATTACAGTATGGTGACATGTAGAGGTGTATGGTATGTAGGAGGACTGCTGGGCCTTGATAGCAGGCTGTGAAGCCTATGCCCAGAGTCGGACACATAAAAAAAAAAAAAAAAAAAAAAAAATGTAACATTTACACTGCAATACCGAAGCAGCTGTCAGTGCTTTCCTTACAGCAAGTCTGCTCAGCCGGAACAAACCATGAAATTACCCAGTAATAACATCAGGTTAGCAGTCACATATTTAGCCTAGGAAATTGCAAAAATTATTGGACTCAGGTGCTTCTGGAGAGCATCCTTATTCAATTGATTTTTTTTTTTTTTTTTTTTTTTTTTTTTTTTTAATAAAAAATGGAACCAGATTTGCATAAATTATCAGGAAACATTGTAGAATTATGCCTCTGATTGCTATATTGAACTATTCTAGTTGTGGAAAGAGAGAAGAAGCACGTTTCGTTTTGCTTCGTTTTTGAAGGCTCCAGCATGCTTGCATGTCTTGGCCTTAGTCACCTAATGGTGGCTGTCCATGCTGCACGACACATGGCAGCTTCCCTCTTCAGTCCCTTAACCCTGAGGTCACACTTAATGACCTTGTCCCACGTCTTTCTCGGTCTATCCCTCGCAACCCCACCCCCAGTATTAACACTTCTCGCCATCTGCACCCAATTATCATCCCCCATCCTCTCCACATGCCCAAACCATCTCAGTCTACCTCTCCTCATCACAACACCAATACATTCCAGTCCCATCCTACCTCTCGATTCTTCCATCGTAAACCCGGCCCCGCCAGGCCTTGCATGCAGGGACGCACTGCACATCCACCTAATCATTGTCATTTCTGTACGTTTGGGCCTGCGAATATCATCTTCCTTTACTGCCCAGGTCTCACTACCATACAGCATAACACTCCTAACACATGCTGCATACAAAGACCCCTTAGCACACAGGGAGATTCCTCTCAGTGTCAGGAGAGGCAACAGCTCCCTGAACTTCTTCCAACCACTTCTCACCCTAGCCATAGAGCTAGCTCCAGCCCCACCTCCAGCACATAACATGTCTCCCAAATAACAAAACTCTTCCACACACTCAAGACTTTTACCATCAAGTTCAATCCTTTCACGCCTGACAATCTCTACCTGCTCTCCCCGACACACCGCACGCATAAAATCAGCATTATCTCGCATTCTACCTCTAATACAACTACATCTCTTGTGCACCCATTTATCATAAACACTGCACAAGATGGAATTACTTCCCACGCCCTTGTGGCAAACTGCACATGGCCACTCTCCCTCTTCTTTGACTGTACCACCACCAGCCCTAGATATCATCACTTATGTTTTATCTGCATTTACCCTTAAGCCCTTGTTCCCCATACCATCTCTCCACTTCCTAAATCTTTCCTCCACCTCCCTTTCATTCTCTGCAATCAACACCAAATCATCAGCATACATCTCCCACAGGAGTCCGTTTCTGAAGTCATGTGAGAGGGCTTCAAGTACCATGATAAACAACATGGGACTCAAAACTGACCCCTGATATGCACCAGCGTTCATGGAAAACTCATCACTCAAATCTCCATTCACTCTTACCTGGGTGTGAGCACCAACATACATGGCCATAACCAACCACTCCTCCAACCCAAGCTTTCTCATTGCCCACTTCACCACCTCTGTAGGGACTCTGTCAAAGGCCTTTTCCAAATCAACAAAAACAAAATACAGATCCCTTTTCTTCCCTTCCCCACAACAGGGGAAATTCTTTTACCATCTCATTGCCTTTCAGTCATTCATTAAGCAAGGAATGCCTGCTTAAATTTTGCCGACCAAACTTTTGTCAGTACATTATAATATTATATGTGATTATTTATGATAGATATGCAGTAGATGTTTAATGTTGTATTTTTTGTACAGGTGGTTCAGGCATAAGGAATGATAGTGTAAGTGTTGGAGGAGAATCTGTGATGGCAGCAGCTGGCACAGTGGGTAGTGTCTCCGTTTCACTTCACCCACTAGTTATACTTAATATCTCCGAGCACTGGACACGCCAAAGGGCACAGGAGGGCAAGCCTGTCCAGGGTATGCTATTTTCTACATTTTTTGTTCATCTCTTGCCAAAGTGGCAACCTTACAGTCAGTGCATGAGTGAAGTTTAGCATCCCCTCTAACAGTGCATATGTAAAAACACTGTACCATAGCTCTTTTTGTTATATTCTTTACTCTAAACTTCTTTAACTCGTTCATCTCATGCACACAGTCAAAAAGATACACAGGACTGTGTATCAGTCTTGGGTTGCTAAACAGTACTGTATTTAGATATCATATTCCTTCAGTGTATATCTTGCTCTTTTGCCCTTAATGCTGATAATGAAGACATTCTGTATTGCCATCATTTTCATATACTGTACCCCACTCATGAATACCAGTCACCCACTTATGATTATACCGTACTTCACCTTCCCCTCTCTCTTCTCTTTACACTGGAGACGTGCAGTAATATGCACGTTCTCTTAATACCTTCATGATGTGGTATCTTACTAAAGCTGGATGAAATCATGTGAGGGTAGTAAGATGTTTTAAATGACACCATTGTAGTAAAGGCTTTAATGGATGTTTTGCTCACCACTTCACTATGAGAGGCTTTTCCTGTGGAGAGTGAAATCATCTAGCAGTAGTAAAATAACAAAGGCATTTTGAAGGGATAACTTTATTATTATTTTCATTATTATTATTATTATTATTATTATTATTATTATTATTAAGCATGTTCCAGTAATTGTTGTACTGTACTTGTAATTTGCTTGCGTGAATTTTACTGTTCTTCTCATCGCATTTCACGATTGCTGTATGTTGCATCACCGAGCTTATCATGTTGCCATGCAAATCAGTTTTGATATTTTCATACTATCTTTCTGTATCTTTACACTGCTTGTCCACAAATACCAACTTTAAAAGTTTGACAAAATAATTAAATCGGATGTTAATTTCATCATAGTATTCACCCTATACTGCATTGTTATTCCATAGTTGTGGATGGTGTATAAATCAGTATTTTCAGTGTATGTGATGAACTGTTGAGCAGTTTTTTACCTGGTGAATATTGAGATGGTTTTGACACCTTGCTGGTTGTCTTAAATTTGGTTATTAGTTCAGGAATATTTATAAATTCCAGGCAAGATATGTTTAGCTGTTAAACCTAAATGAGTGAAGTGAATGTTTGTGGTTGGACTTGGTTTTGCTGCTTAGAGTGATGCATTCAGAGGGAAATAACACACTCACTGGAGATTATTCTTTTGGGAGCTTTTACCTGATGATTTACTGTCTCCCCCCTTATTCATTCATGAAGTACTTTACTTCTGCTAGTGTTCATCTTCAACCATTTCTGTATACAGACATCTTAAAATTTTTAAATAATTCTGATTAACCCTCTGTCAGCCTAATTAATAATGTCAGTTATCTAATACCCATTAAAATCAGTTGGAGGCTGTGGAATATAGGCTACTTGGATGTCATATCCCCCCCCCCCCAGCTTAAGGGTTAACAAATAAGCACATCACTGCCTAAATCCTGGTCATCTGTGTACGGTACATCATATGGGCAATATTCCCTATTTATCTTTCCATCATCAGTTTCAGACCCTGTTTTATCAGTCGCCCTTTGACCTCTCTCATAACCTGATTTGTGTAAACATTAACCATCCATGAGAATTCACATAACTTTGTCCAACTCTGACATTGATTCTGAATCAGTCACACAAACCTCCATTCACCATCCATATTATTTTAAGGTCTTCACTGCATTTATTAGTTTCCTTCCATGTCACACTTATAAAGTCCCCTCCATAGTTCTTCTGTAGGTGCTCCTTCCTTCTGTATCAATACTCTGAATGTCATAATCAGTAATTCTTGCATATTTATTATTTGCCAGTTGATCCACACATCCCTTTTTGACCCATATATCATGTTATTCATCACTCCATCATGTCCTTTGATAAGATTGCACACTGCCCAGACTTTTGCCTGTAACTCCACTTGGGATAATTCCAGCAATGATATCTCATTTCTGAATTTTTATACTTATCTCTTTCCCATCAGGGTTGCTTGTAAAAAATTGTTGTGGCACGTTTTTAGCTTAAGCATTGTGGGAATAGTTGTGTAGAGATTATTTACTACTGCTCATAGCAAATATTATTCATCATAGAGAGTTCAATTTGGTCTCGTTTTGAAGCCTAATAGTTTTAACTTAATCATGTTATGCTCAAAAAAGCAATATACTCATAATAAAATGCAAAAGAAGCAAGTAGAATTTGGGCAACATGCAAAAATTTTCCACTTTAAAAAAATCAGAATACATTATATGTATATATATATATAAATAAATAAATATTCACTCTCATCTTAAATGTCGGGACCAACTGCCTAGCCCCGAGCTCCTACGCTTCTCATGGGGCAATGTAGGATTGGATGATGGATGGATGGATATATATATATATATTTATAGTGCTCTGGTTAGTACTTGGATGGGTGACCGCCTGAGAACACCAGATGCTGTTGGCATCCCTACGTGTCAAGTGGGGTTGGTGGAGGATTAGTGCCCCTTCCTGTAAAACAATTAACTCTAAGCCCTTGGCCACCACGTTTGGGATACATGGCGTCTGGCAATGGATGGATGGATGGATTTATTGTGCTCCAGTCGGATTGAGCCGGTGAAGGGTCATATCCAAGGGGTAGTTGGGGTTTTTTGCTCATGTAATGCCACTCAGGGATGAGTGAGGTTGGTCACTCTCATCTTAAATGTCAGGACCAACTGCCTAGCCCCGAGCTCCTACGCTCCTCATGGGGCAATGTAGGATTGGATGATGGATATATATATATATTTATATTTATATATATATATATTTTTATATATATATATATATATTTTTATATATATATATATATATATATACTGTATTTATATATATAAGTAATCCCTCTAATATCCGAACATCCCCACTAACCGGACATAATCGTCCCGGGATCCAATACTGTATTCCCAAAATGGTCCGAAAACCGCAAAAAAATCGAAAAAGAAAAAGAATTTTTCCCGCCGGTAATTTGAACTTGCTGCGCGCAGCGCGGGACAGCTTTGTTGTGGCATGTCATTCCTCCGACATCCGATAGAGCGCCTCTGCATCCTCCCCACTTTCCGCCTGTCTCTCGCCGTGAGTGCACGCTCGTCGTCATGGCTGCCCACGTGCTCGCTTTTGTGGTGGTTCTTTACCTGCTGCAGGCACTCCTGCTGCTCTCGGGCCTCTTATTAGTGTGTGTGATGATGGCCCCGCCGCCTGAGAAAAGGAAGAGAGTGGTGTTGACTCTGGAGAAGAAACGGGAGATATTGGAGAAAGTAGATGCGTGGTGGTCTTCTTCCCGCATCCTCCGCGAGTTCAACTTGGCCCGATCTACTTTGTTCAATATCAAGAGATCCCGAGACAAACTCATGCAGTACACGGCTGACTTCTCGTCGAGAAGCAAACGCAACGTGGAGAGGAAGGTGATGTTTACTCCCAAGCTTGCTGAAATTGACCGCTCCACATTGATTTGGTATCGACAGCAACGTGCCGCTGGTGTGATGGTATGTGGTACGGAGCTGAAGGCTGCTGCTGAGAAGTTCGCCAGGCTTCACAACGCCCTAGACTTCAAGGCATCTGAGGGTTGGCTCTTCGCGTTCAAGTTACGGCATGGACTTACCAACCGTAAAGCTCATGGCGAAGCTTTGGACGCTAACGAGGATGGAGTTGACGAGTTTCGGCACAAGGTGAAGGGCTTGATCGACAGGGAAGGCCTCACTCTCGGTCAAGTCTACAATGCTGACGAAACTGGTTTATTCTATCGCTCTTTGCCAACGAACACTCTAGCCGAGGAGACGGAGAAGCATGTATCTGGCCTCAAGCTCTCCAAGCAACGGATATCTGCTTTGTGGTGTGCCAATGCTAACGCCATGCACCAGCTTAAGCCCATTATTGTTGGCCGTGCAAAGCAGCCTCAGTGTCTTCGTGGGGTGATGGATGTCCTTCTTGTCGTCTGGTACCATTCTTTGAAGGCATGGTTTACAGCCCAGATCTTCAGAGACTGGTTCCACCGCCACTTCGTCAAGGAGGTCATCAATTACCAGACGAAGACACTGGGAATCCCGCGCGACCAGGTAAAGGCCCTCCTTCTCCTCGACAATGCACCTGCCCACCCGTGCGACAAGGACTTGGTGGCTGAGAATGGCCAGATTAGGTGTATGTTTCTGCCACCTAATACGACTGCTCTCATCCAACCAATGGACCAAGGAGTGATCATGGCAACAAAGCTCCTATACCGACGGAAGTTCCTGGATGAGGTGATGGTTGTTCTTGAGGACGAGGACGAGCGCAGGGAGGGACGGGACATGCGAGGCCAGCGGACTTTGGAAAACCTTCGCCGCTACAACATCAAGTCTGCAATCTACAACTGGGCCAGTGCATGGAAGGAAGTCCCTGTCAAGACTCTAGAAAATGGTTGGTCTCGTCTGCTTCTCGGAACGGATGTGGAGTACGATTTTCTAGGGTTTGACGTGGATGACTTCCATGCACGGCTACATACGCATGGCGACGATGTTGATGTGGACGATGTGCGTGAGTGGTTGGATGACGACGAGGGCGATCCTGGGTATCAGACATTGTCTGATATCGAGATCGCATCTTCAGTTGCAGGTGTCAGTACCCAGCTTGAAGATTCCGACGAGGACGGCGATGATGATGCTGACTCCTCTCAGCATGACACTACTCCAGCCATCCCCAAGCTGAGCACACTCCGGGAACACCTAGAGTTTGTTCTTGACTACCTGGAACACCCGGACTGTGACAGGGAGATGGGGCCCTTGGGACTTGTGGAGGAAGTGCTTGCTTTCAGGCAGCACATCATCAATCGTCAGAATCGTCGGTCCTTGCGTCAATCAACCATTGACAGTTTTTTCAGGTCCGTGACCCCCGCTGTGCCCAGCCCTGGCTCCACTCCATTGCTTCCCCAAGACAGGCCCTCATGCTCCGAGCCACAGCCCAGCACATCAGCCACGGTGGAGTCACCACTCGACGTGAGTTTGCGTCTATCTTCAGAGTCGTCTGCAGTGGGTACGCCATCACCACGACCCAGCAGCGCACCCCTAGGTCACCTGCCAATGATACTCTCGGACTCTGACAGTGATTAAACAGCAAGAACTTCTCCACTAGACCACACGGGAATTTACAGTGTTGTGCAGTGAAAAAAACAGTGTTGTGTTAAGGATTTACAGTTGTGAGTGAAAAGACAAATTTGGAACAAAATTTAACATAAATAGACTTGTTTGTTTTTGCATTAGAAAATGGTTAGAAGAGTGGGAAAAGTTAAAGTGCAGAGTGCAACACTTAGTAAGTTACAATGGAGCATAAGTTAGACAAGAGTGCGCACTGTGAAGAGAACGGACTTCTGAGTGCGATTGACTAAGTTCAGTGCAAGACTTCATGAACAGTGTACTGGAAGTGCTTCAGGAAATCCTTCTTACTGTCAGAGTCCAAGAGGAGGCGGTTATTCATCGAGATGGCCATGGACTTGCTGTAAGTAGGCAGAATGTTTCATACTGTACTTTTTTCCATACTATACTTACCTCAAACACCTCATTTCACTCTTTAATGTCCTTTATTGGTGTGAATAGGGTGTGAGGAGCTATGCATGTGCAGTAGGAAGGTGTTTTTCTGAGTTAGGCTAGGTTAGGGTCCATAAGTACCAGTCCAGGAGCCAGTAACCAGAATGTTTAATATTGTATGAACCTACCTCAAAACCCTCATTTTATGCTTCTTTTGCATTTATTTCAGTCATTTATGTGCCTTATTGGTGTGATTTGGGTCTTAAATAGGTGCTATGCATGTCCAGAGGGAGTTGTATGGGTGTTTCTCTGAGTTAGGGTCCATAAGTACAAGTCCATAAGCTGGGGCCCAATATCCAGACAGGACCACTATCCGGACCTGCCTATGGCCCTATTACGTCAGATATTGGAGGGATTACTGTATATTTATATATGTATGTATGTATGTATGTATACAGTATACTGTACATTAAAGATGGAATAATATTTTTTGCTCCACAATGTAGCTGAGTAAATTTCCTTTCCAATAATGTATAGTTATTGTATTTGGAGCAATAATACCACTGAAAAATGAAAATGAACAGGAAATTGTGGTAGGTGGGGGCGCGCACCATCCACTCACTCAATGTAGTGCTGCTCTCGGGTGTGTGCCCTGTCCTATCCTCCTTCTTTCTTTCCTTCTATCTTCTTCTATCTTTCTTTCCTTCATTCTTTCCTCGTCCTTCTGCCTACAGGTGACTTTACACTCCCTCTTCTGTCTTTCATTCCTTCATTCTTTCCTTTTCCTTCTGCCTAAGGGTGACTCTACATTGAGTGACAAGCCAAATGGTTTCCTGTACACCAGGAAACTATTTACTATGCTGGGTGGTAACCATATAACCAAATTTTGGTGCCTGGTGGTTTAATGGGTAATTTTGCGCTCCAGTCGGATTGAGCCGGTGATGGTTTATATCCAAGGGGTGGTTGGGGTTTATTGCTCACGTAATGCCAGTCAGGGATGAGTGAGGTTGGTCACTCTCATCTTAAATGTCAGGACCAACTGCCTAGCCCCGGGCTCCTACGCTTCTCATGGGGCAACATAGGATTGGATGATGGATGGATGGATGAAAACATTTTTTTATTTTTGGCGTTCCCACAGCAATATTTTACCTGAAATGCCTATAGCAAACCTATTTTTCATTGTAATAAACTCAGTTAGGGCTCATTTTGAAGCTGAATAGTTGTGCCTTATTGTAGCATATTTATAACATGAAAAATAATGGGTCATATTCACCAATAAATCCTGATCTTCGGATGACAGTCCAAACCATCATCCAAACCTCTTAGTCTCAGAAGTGATGATGGCCTGTTCCATCATTGGTATATGAAAGGTTTAAGATTACGGGTAATTCTTAAGATGTAGTGTTTCACACTGGCATAATTAAGTATGGGGTCCTTCTTCTTGTTCTCAAGAACTCGTCATCTGTGCTGACAAATGCCTAAGCAAACTCCTTCCCCCACCCTCCACCCCACCTTTCGGAGCTTCTTGCCGGAAGGTTTTTCAAGTCAGGATAATGATGCTGAAGTTGATGATGATGTATAAGCAGTGCATTGGTATTTTCAGTGTTGGGGGCACTTATTGGCAAGCAGACAGGTCGCCATGTGGAGATTATGAATTCATTTGAATTAAGCTTTGATGAATTGGATGGCCATATCATCATCAACCGTGAATATTATACCCTCAAAGAAGAGCAATGTAAGTATTGTCAGTGCAATATTTTGGCTAATTTTTTGTATAGCTATAGTGCAGTGAGGTGTAAGGTATGCATATTAATGGTTAAAAAAAAATGTGACAGTGAATGGAGAGACTAGAATTGGTGAGAGAGTTTAATTACCTGGGTACAGTCATAGAAAAGAGAGGACAATGTGCAAAAGAAGTGGGAAGCGGATTGACACAAGGAAGGAAAGTACAGTAGCTTGTTATATGAAGGCCTTGATAAACAGAGGCTTGGGTGTTGCAGCTGCACAAGGCTTACATGAAGGAGTGTTAGTGCCAGCTTTAACATACGGATGTGAGACTATGGTGTGGCATGAAAACGAAAAGTTAAGAGTAAGATCAGTGGAGATGGGACTGCTGAGGAATGTACGTGGAGTGCAGAAAGTGGATAGGATACGAAATAATGTGATTCGTGAAAGATGCAGAGTGAGGAAGTATGTGGACACCAGAATCAAAGAGAGTGTACCGAGATGGTATGGTCATGTGGAGAGAATGGATGACAATAGAGTAGTAGAAAAGGTATATCTGAGTGAATTTGAAGGAGGGAAGAGGCAAGGTTGGTCAGGAAGAAAGTAGAGGGATATGGTGGATGAGTGTTCGAGGAAGAGAGGTATGGCAGTTGGTGAAGCTAAGGGATTGACAAGAGACCACGCTGGCTGGATGAATTTTGTGCAGAGAAGTGCATGACCAGGGATTTGGCACCCCTTTTTAACTTGACACCATTTGGATTGTCTCTTATCAGATAGGTATATGTGATGCTACAGAATGTGGTGAAATTTTTTTTGGCCTATCTGATGGAGCCAGGATTCGTTGGGCTTGAATGATGAGTGAATGGAAGCACAGACCATTGAATTAGGCAAACTTAGGCTGTCTGGACATTGCTACGCCTCACCCTGCCCCAGGGTAGGAAAGGAGGTCTAGGTGATGATGATGATGATGATCAGTAATTTTTATATCTGAACTATAATTTATTACAGAATGTGGAGAAATTTTTTTTGGCCTATCTGATGGAGCCAGGATTCGTTGGGCTTGAATGATGAGTGAATGGAAGCACAGACCATTGAATTAGGCAAACTTAGACTGTCTGGACATTGCTACGCCTCACCCTGCCCCAGGGTAGGAAAGGAGGTCTAGGTGATGATGATGATGATGATCAGTAATTTTTATATCTGAACTATAATTTATGCTTGCTAGTGTGAGAATATTATGTAGCAGTGTAGTCATCCCTCATTTTTCATGGTTTCAACTTTGGTGGTTTCATTAATTTGTGGATTAGTAAACCATGACAAAATACATTAGTTTGAGGTCAGTTTTGGACAATTTGACAATTTATATATGTATCCATGTACTCTTGTGGTAGGTGGGGGTGCTCACCATCCACTCAGTCGATGTAGTGCTGCTCTCAGGTGACTGCCCTTCCTCTTCCTTCCTTCTTTCCTGCCGTCCTCTTCTGTCTTTCCATCATTCTTCCCTCTTCCTTATGCCTGCGGGTGACTCTACACTCCCTCTTCTGTCTTTTTTTTTTTTTTTTTTTTTTCAATCTTTCCTCTTCCTTCTGCATATGGGTGACACTACACTGAGTGACAAGCAAAATGGTTTCCTGTACACCTGGAAACCATTTACTATGCTGGGTGTTAATCGTATAGCCAAATTATAGCATCTGGTGGTTTAGTGGGTAATTAAGGTGCTCCAGTCAGATCGAGCCGGTGCAGGTTTATATCCAATGGATGGTTGGAGTTTATTGCTCCTGTAATGCCAGTCAGGGATGAGTGAGGCTGGTCACTCTTATCTTAAATGTCAGGACCAATTTGCCTAGCCCCAGGCTCCTACGCTTCTCATGGAGCAACATTGGATTGGATGATGATGATGATGATAATGATTTCACTGTACCTGCATTTTGCGTGATGTTGATGAAGTGCTTGTTGTGTCTGTATTGCAGACAAGCAGGTGTTCAGTGACATGGACCTGCTGGGATGGTATACAACTGGTGACACCCCTGGTCCTCCCGACCTTCTTGTGCACAAGCAGATTTGTGATCTCCTGGAAAGCCCTATTTTCCTCAAACTAAACCCTATGGCCAGACACACAGATGTAAGTCACACTGCTAAGTTAATCTCACTGACTTTCCCTCATCATTGCATTGACTTATTTGAAGTTGATTGTAACAGAAAATATTTGGCATACAGGGTTAATACCTATGTTATTTGCTGTTAAATTTATGGTGAATTATCACTAGATTTTGCAGTGTGATTTTTTAATATTGCTAAATGTGATAGAGATGAAGTTGCAACTAATTTAAGAGGAAGTGGCATATTGACTTCAGTTGGAGAAGAGAAAATGTATCCAAAGGAAGTGAATTGCCAGGTTGTGAATAGGGGAAAAGTTATAAGATGGTGATAATGTAGCTACATACAGTGCAATGTAATGATGTTAAAGAAAGGACAGCCTAAATTGTAGTTGCTTAATGGTTAGTATCCAGTCTATGCACAAAGAAAGGTTTACAGTTAAATCTCATTATATAATGTTCAGTGGTCAAGCCTTCTTCTTTCAGCATGAGATGAATAACATCGATCATGATGGTTCCTATCGATGTAGAAGTTATGTACGTCTGATAATATAGAGTCATGACAGTGCATTCCCTTCCTGTTCCATCCAAGAAAAGGAAAATAATATTTTCCTTTTACATATTATTTAAAAGAGAGCCACACATCATAAGCACTTGCCATCAAATAATAATTGACTGCATAACCATGGTAGTGTGTATTTTTAATTATATTTTAATTTATATGTCATTGGGTCAGAAATTTGTCCATCATCATATGTACCAGCATAGTACTTGTTTATGGAAAAACATTTGCATTTGATAAAGTATCAAGAACACTGGTTCTTTTATTGGAAAGTCTTGGAAGTAGCCAAAAAGAAATATTGAACACCTCTTAAAAATTTTTTCAAAGGAAGATGTAACCTCTTAATGAAATATCTTCAGTGGACATCACACTCTAATATTTATTACCAGTAAAAATGTTGTGACACTGCATTGATAAGAAGAATGGACATATCTGAGGTTAAATTAAATTGTAGTAAAAAATATACCATAATATAATTCAGCATATTTTCTTAGATTGCACTACAGTATTTCTTGTGTCATCCACACAAGATGAGTACTGCACTAGTGTTAATGTAATCATATCATCCATATATATTATTGTGAAGCATATAATGCATTGGTTCATCACAAAATCCATTCCATCTTTGTAACTACATGCAGAACAGTACTTGAAAAAAAAAAAAAAAAAAATTACATAAACAGTGCTTTGTCAACATTGCACCACCACCACCACCCTACACTAGACCCCTCCAGTTCTCTGTTTTAGTCTGAGAGCAAATTACAGGCCGGCAGACAACTCTATCTCTCTCAGTGTAATGCCACCCCACATACCAAAATACACTTATTCTCATATTAAGCACCTCAAAACAAAGTACAACTGGCAGACAACCCACTACGCTACCACTGTAATACTGTACCCTCTCTCACACCACAGCTCAGTTTTTCACATACTGTGCACCTCACTGTCACTTTCAGCAGAAGCTCAATAAAAGATCTGAGTTCCTATCTCAAATTGCCAGATTTATGCAGTTATGTTAAGATGAGTCTGGGGTCACAACACAAGCAGAGTTGTCTGGAGTTTTGGTTGCAGATTTGCTGTTGGGTTTTGTTCTGGCCATATAGAATGTGCACTGTAGCAATATTTAAATGTACTTTGATTTTTTATTAGTGGCATTTAAATGGAATGGAATCCTTTTGTACCAACCTTATACATAATCAGTGACCTCTTCCTTGCACTGACAGCTGCCAGTGAGCATCTATGAGAGTGTACTAGATCTTGTGAAGGGTTCAGCCACCATGCTGCTGGTGGAGCTACAATACACTTTGGCCACTGAGGAAGCTGAGCGCATTGGTGTTGATCATGTGGCTCGCATGTCCTCTCATGACACTCAGGAAAGTTCAATAGGTATGCCCTTTCTCTTCCTGTTCACCACATGTTGCCTGTGATATTTTTATTCCTAACAATTTTTTTTTTTTTTTTTTTTTCCCATTCTGGAACAAGGCCTTTATAGTAGTAACCATTTTCCTTCCATGAACCAATTTACGTTTATTTATTTATCTGTTTATTTATTTTTTTCCCCCAGTGCACCAAGATAAAGTATACCTCCTCATATTTGTCATGTTCTTTCAGTTGGGTTGGGTATTGTTACATTTGTAATCTTACTAGAATTTGCTGGAAGTATCAGCATTCACTATGATTAATGAAGTTTGACAGTACGTTGGTTGATTAACTTTATGACAGCAATTTAATTCTCATTCTAGATTTTTTCTTCCACATTTTTCCCTCTTCCTATAAAATTAATAACTGTGTGTGTATACTGAAAAAGGTGAACTTAAAAGTTTTGAGCAAAATGCACTTTTTGTTTTTTCACCTGAGTTTTTTCACACAAATATTTATCAGTTTTCTCCATATATGTATTGACCTGTAAATTTATAACAGCCACCATTTTACTTAATGTTTATTTCAATAATAATGGGAAAGTTTCAGGAACTTACTTCTTTCATCTTTAAATGGGAAAGTATAAGTGGTGATGATATATGAGTGTCATCTAATTGCTTTATTACCATATGTATTAAGGAAAAGGCTGTTGATATTGGTAGTGATAAATGCAAGTCATGAGACAGGGAGTACTGTCATGGCAAATTGTAGCTTGCTTAACAAAATCAACATTAGAGAATTGCAAATTGAGGAGGAAGTATAGAATAGTAATCCAGTGACTAAATATGTTTGCTATTACTTTCTCAATACAGATTTAGTATTTTATTTTTTATTTTGAAAGGCTTGAATTGAGTAATATCACTGGGTTGTTTTATGGTAATTTCCTCTGCCTGTGTGTTTTTCCATATTTCCTGTTTTTGGAGTGTACCTACTTTATCAGAGGGAAAAGTAAGGTAATGAAGATAGCTATTATTAGATAGTTTAGTAAAATTATAGTATACTTCAGTTGCAGAGAACCTACAGGCTCAGTATAGTGCAATCAAGATGCTTGCAAGTCGTGTCCGCCTGATAGCTGAATATGTGCGGGCAAGCCAGCGTGGGGAAGTGGAATTCAACCATGAAATACTACGCCAGGTTAATGCCCTTGCACATAGGCTCCCAGTGCTTAACAGCGACAAGTTCCGTGGAGAATTTTATAATGTAAGTGATTTTAGTTATGTATTTAGTTTAGTAGTAGTAGTACTGTACTGTAGTAGTAGATCAACCCCAGTCTGTCTGAACTAGCAGACCATCATCAACCGTAGCAAACATTTGCTTCTACAGTACTGTCCTGTGCAGTAAGCCAATGTTCTGTTTTAGTGAATAGTGCTTTGCTGTAGTGAGACATAGGGAAGAATGTGGTGGTTAGGTTCCTGGATGGATACCACAATTGCGTTGCTCCACCCAGTTAACGGGTCACTATAGTAGGCTCCATGTCACCCATTATTTAGTTATATTGTCACCACCCAGTATTATTTTGTTCGCTAAAATTTTGATATTCAAAGCTTACCCAGGTTAGAAATTGATGCATATTTGTGGTGTAATTATCACTTGACCACATGGATGTAAATCAGGAGGGAATTTCATTATTCTGTACTTCAGTCTTTTTCTCAGAGTACTGCAGTTGTTTATACAGTAATTTCAGTGTTGCTTCACCTAGAATATCGCTTTGTCTTGTCTCCATTATTCATCCATTTCATAATGTGTGCCACCTCCCAACCTCATTGCATAGATTTGTCTTATAGCTATAGTCCAAGTGCAGTTGTACTTACCATAATATTGTGTAAGTGTGATGTTTTGATTTTGTTCCAGCAATGTAATGATGTGGCATTGATGTCCTATCTGGGAACTATTACCAAGTGCTGCAACACCATGAATCGGTTCATCAATCGCTTCAACCTCCTGCACGAGAGACTGGCTATGGGGCGACGAATGCGTGGGCTCTTCTTTTGAGATTTATTGGGTTAGCCAAGTCACACAGTAGCCCTGGTCTTTTACAGTTGCAGACAATAGTATTACTTCAAGTTTTAGGGCAGTTGTAAAACTTTATCATCATCTTTGAAAAGCCAGATGAGCTCTGAAGATAGCATCAACGGATATCGAAGGTTATTGCTTACCATACTGTCCAATATTCATCGTTAGGAAGTAAATTAATATTCATGTCCACAACTGTATATGTTATTATTATTATTATTATTTTTCCTCAAACTTCTATTGGTACACTTAATTTAATTCTTTGTCACGTATTTGACTAGACAATTAAGCAGTTGTTTATCAAATAAAATTTCAATTCAGAGTAGACTTTCTCTTTAAATATCAGCATACTGTATCCTATTATATTAAAATATTACAAATGTCACTACATGAAAAACATAAATGTGAGCTTGCTTTGGATATATTTATTCAACAACTTACAAAAACAAGTAAAAATAATATATTAGAAAACTACTGCAGTGCATCTTGTCCATTGGTAATGAGGGTGGCTGGATCTGGAAGGTGTAATTCGACCAGAGAGATCAGCTCCTCAACTTGCTCCTCAGTCAACCTGTCTTCACTCTCCTCAATAATCTAAAAAAAAAAAAATTGTGTATATATATATATATATATATATTACAAGCTTGAATTGTTTTATGGTAATTTCCCCTACAAATGGAAACTACTAACATGAAAGTCTTGAGGGCTTACAAGAGATGTGCACTGAGTGATGTAGAAGTGCAAGGAATTGGTATGGTGTCATTTAATTTTCTAGGCTTTTCAGTAACTTAATCTAGAGATCATTGTGTTGGACCTCAACCCATAGTAAAATAAAGGGGTTAAAAAAAAAAAAAAAAAAGAGGTTAATTACGAATGAAGACTATTATGGAGAAGTACACGACAAATGGCTGTCCATCCATCCCGTTATTATGGTACTTCTGCAGGAACGCAGAGGATTAGGCGTGGATGATTCATTAAGACAGTATAGGTAAGATTAACCAATTACTTTTCATTGAGCAACATGTCATAAGCAATAAACTCTATCACCGTTCAGAAGTATGGTGAACTTACAGGGCCAAAACCAGTGGAAGTGCCTGAACTCTCTAAACTTATTTAGCTCTATGAAGAAACAATACATGCAGAAACAGTTTGGCTCACAAAGTGGAGTAAACAGTTCAAAGATTTCTATGATGTGTGACCCATTTTACTTGGCATTCTGTTCGAGTTCCTACCTCACTCCAATCTCTGGTGGGAATATAAAGGCAAAGATACTGATGACACTAATATGGTGTCACCCCAAGACTTCTTCAGACCACTGGGTAAAGAAACAGAGCTTTGGGGATTAAAAGGGGGAGGCGTAAATACCAAAATGTCATCTTTACCAAGAAATGAAAGAACTCACAACCAAGAGTCACAAGAATGAGGCACACCAATTCATCATTTATGTACTACCATGATCACTAATATGTTTAACCCCCTGACAAGAGGGAAGTGGAGGACAAGACTGGAGAAAGGCCAGAAGAAGAGATATTAGCATCTCATCAGACACACATATATACTACTGAATCACCATTATCCATTAGCCTGCCCTCACACCACCCTTGTGTTCCACCTCTGTCCCACCAGGGGGTTAAGAAGTTAGTGATCATGATCGATTCTATTTGTATGCAGGTTGTTCTGGTATTAAGGCTATGTGTACATATGTTGATAACTGATAGAATATGTGCAGTACTTCCATAAAACACTAAGTTATAAAGTAAAATAACCATTAAAGTATCGTACAGTACATACCAGCTGCATCTCTACAGGGGTTGTTGGTCTCAAGTTAATCAGCTGGAGCTTCTCTGCTTTAGTGAGCTTGAATTCTTTGATTGCCTCCAAAAAACTATGTATTGCTTCTGGGCTCTGGCTCTTGCAGGGTGTTTTTTCCAAGTACTTCAGTGTCTGCAATCATGTGAAAAATATTACTCTTGCAATACTAATGATGTTTTCCATTTTTCTTGAACAAACGCATTTCCATGCATCCTGAATTCAATATCTGATGGTTCAGACTAACATAAATATTTATCAACATATATATAAGATCTGTCCATGATTATACCTTAATCAAGACATAAAGTGATATGAAATCCCACCAAAATCTGGGATAAAAGTACAGTTACTACTGTAAATGTAAACAGCACAAACAAGAAAAGGGAATCTGAGGGCATTAAATCAGTTGAAGATGGGCTGGAATTTACTAGTAAAATTATGAATATAGAATAAAGGAAATGAATGAGGTTAAGAGGCTGTTTTCAAGAGAATACTTTAACCCTTCAGCCTCAGGATGTCCTCTTATTGTGGGTAATGGCAGATACTTTTATTCAGTTTAAGTGATACAGCAGAAGGAATAGGAAACAATCTCCTAAAAGTCCTGCAATCCAAGGGCATTTGTCTCACTCAATTCCAGTTATGCCAGACAGTATGAACCAGATTTCCTATGGCTGTTGTGATTAAAGAAGAATTACACAAATCTTCATCTAAAGTATACTGATGACTGTGTATAAAACCGTTTTAATAGATGAAGAAGATGAAAGAACAATATGATATAATTAGGTAAGCTGTACAGCAATATGAGCTGGGATGGATTATAATAATGTTTAGATTAAATAGTTAAGTACATGAAATACTTCAGTGGATGAAGTTGGCATTTTGTATTTATAACAAAGAAAAATGTATCAATTCAAAGTAACTGAAGATACAGGTGTGGGAACACTTAATACAACACAGATTACAGAATAATACAATGCACACTAAGCATGCAATAGGTATGGTATATATAGACAACACAGTGCATTAAACACACACATTTTATGTCACACCAACTATATTAATGTATATCAAAGTAAACAAGCTATGCAACATGGATCACACCAACATAAGGATTAAGACAAACCAAGGATACTCTACAGCTGCTGCAATACAATATACCCACATCAAAAGCAATATTGGCAAGGTGAGCCTGTGTCTTAGCAATGTTCCTCTTGCCCTTGCTTCCTTGATGGCACACTTCCTGTAACAATCTCAACACCTCATAGTTGCTCAGCACAGCACTTTTACTGTTAACCCTGCAGCAAGGAGAGAAATAAATGCTGTAATTTATATAAAGCAGTGTGAAAGGCACTTGTGCATTGTATGTACACTGATATTTTTATCCTTTGTACAGTCTATCAATGGCAGGAGAGCATGATATTTTGATGCTATGTAACATCTATCAATGGTAGAAGAGAAGTGTCTAGATACTTGAACATTATTTGCATGGACAGATCCAGGGGTGTTGCCCTAGTTGCCTGAACAACACTCCCTGTGGTTAGATAAATAAATTTCATAGAATGGGATGAGAGAGAGAATATTAAAATAAAAAAATAAACAAATTCAGCCTGGGTCTATCTCTCTATCTATCTATCTATTGCCAGACGCCTCACTCCCGTTCGGGGTGGCCACAAACAAATCGCCTCCACGTCGCCCTGTCCCTCGCCATTTCACTGCCTCGCTCCCAACTCACCCCCCCTCTCTCATATACCTCTCCACCCCATCCCTCCATCTCATCCTTGGCCTCCACCTCACTCACATACACTCTCTTCGTCAGTCTTTCACCCTCCATCCTCTCCACATGGCCAAACCACCTCAGTGTATTCCTCCTAACGCTTCCTATCACATCCACACCAAAATGCTCCTTTATATTCTCATTTGTCAGCCTGTCTCTCCATGTGACTCCACAGGCTCCTCTTAAATAACTCATTTCCACTGCTCTCACTCTTGACTTGTGTCCTTCCAGCAACATCCAAGCTTCACTTCCATACGTTAGAGTTGGTATCACAATACTGTCATGTAGTAAATTTCTCACTTCCATGCTCACTTCCCTGCTTCTTATCACTGCTTTCAAGGAACCAGCAATCTTTCTTCCCTAATGTACCCTTTCAAGCACTTCACCCTCCAAACCTCCATCCTTACTCATCACACTACCCAAGTACTTAAACGCACTCACATTATCCAATTCCTCACCATCCAACCTCGCCGTACATTCACTGACTTCACTTCTCTCAAAGACCATCACTTTACTCTTCCCTACATTCACCTTTAGATTCCGTTTCTTACACACTCTCCCAAACTCATCCACCAAGCCTTGCAGCTCTCCTTCGTCTTCACTCAGCAACACAGTATCATCTGCAAACAACAGTACAGGGAGTTTCCAAACACTACCCTCTCACCAGGGCCACTCCAACATCCACTACTCTACCTTGTATCTCTTTTATTACCCCATCCATGTACAGATTGAACAACCATGGAGACATGACACATCCCTGTTTCAACCCAACCTTCAAAGAGAAAAATTCACTTAGTTCACCATCCACACGCACTGCAGCCTTAGCCTGGGTATTCAAGATTATTTAAACAAATAAAGGCATTCATAATTCTAAGTAACAAAGCTGGGAACTATACTGTACTCTACTTATTCTGACTTGGCCCATATTTTCATCCTTTTGCTGCTCTTTTCATGTACCTTAGTGGCAGAAAAAGATAATGGTACCATATAGCTCTACATCCTTTACACAGCACTTCTTCATGACTGGCACTACATTTTAATCTCCCATTGCAACTCGGCACTCTAGATGAACGGACAGCAATTTTAGGCCAAGTCAGGGTAAAAAAGGGATTGTCACGAACCTAATCATCATGTGTGATACATGTTCAATTCCTTAACACTGTTTGCCACAGCTGATCAAAAGACATTTAGAGCTAACTGAATTAATTTCACACTTTGTCACTTTTGGATGCAACTATACAACAATTTTCTTGTTACATTATCACTGCTCCAGGATACTTCTTATTTCAGAGAATCATGTATACAGTAAAACCTCCCTATAAATGGACTAACTGGGGGGAAGCCTAATCCTATCTATCTATCTATCTATTGCCAGACGCCTCAATCCCGTTTGGGGTGGCCACAAACAAATCGCCTCCAAGTTGCCCTGTCCCCCGCCATTTCACTGCCCTGCTCCCAACTCACACCCCCCTCTCTCATATACCTCTCCACCCCATCTCTCCATCTCATCCTCGGCCTCCCCCTCCCTCTTCCCCCCTCCACCTCACTCATATACACTCTCTTCGTCAGTCTTTCACCCTCCATCCTCTCCACATGGCCAAACCACCTCAGTGTGTTCCTCATAACGCTTCCTAATCCAACAGAGCCAAAAATCTGTTATAGGCCTATCTGATGGTCCCCTGAGGTGGGATTTCAAACACGTTTGAAAATAAATAAGTACAGCAGCATACTCTAGTCTCTACAAAACATGGTAACTATACCCATTTTACACTAATTTGCCCCATAATCCTGCCCTTTTGCAGTTTATTCTCATCACTGTCATTGCACTTCTTCATGAAACATGTACTGCGACCCACTGTGCCCCACTTAATAGACGTTGTTCGTTATAGCAAAGAGAAGTCTGGTGGCTTTGTAGTATCCGTTAAATCCAATATCTGGTCTAATGAGGTACATTAAAACAAGGTTTTACTGTATACAATTTCTCCGGAATGACCATATTGAAAACAAAGTATTCTTCCTTATAAACATCTACTGTAGGTGCAAAGAAGAAATAAGATGTAGCTATTACTAATACATTATTTGGACTCTTATTATTTTGTTTTTATGAAAGTATATGTACAATGCAAATTCTGCTTTTATTTGTCCACATACACATCTTTTATCATGACATGATGTAAGGCAACACTCTTTAATTATTCCTGGATCTGTCCCTGAATTGGGGAAAAAAATTATGAAGGGTATTACAAATAGCTAATAATGGAGTCAGAAAGGAGTGAACATGACAGCAAACTTATTGTGCAGCTGAAGAGGCATAAAAAGCAGTAAGAACACAATATAAAAAGATGTGAGGTTCGTCAATAACTGCAAGTTATCATGTGTAACTAATACAAATTAGTTCAAATTAAAGACAGAACAGTTCCCAGGAAAAGACAGACCAGAAAAGTTGTTCTTACAGAAACAAATTTTAGTTATTTGGGTATAATTATCATATAATTTTGTTTTACAGGAAAGACAAAGGAGGGACAATGCCATACTTTTGTAACTTGCAAGAAGTGCAAGGGAGATAGAGAAATTCTGTACTCTCCATGTCCTTACTGTGAAGATCATTACAAGTGGAAGTTGGCAGAAAAATACTAGCTAGTATTTTCTAAGTTAAGGTAACGGCTGACCAAATTACCATCTTCAAAGCAAATGCAGACATAAGCAATATCCCCAACATTAGTGACAGTACAGAAACACAATACTCTGGACTGAAAGAAAATGTTATACGAGAGATGTAAATGAATGCTTGACTGACAGAAAAACTGTACCTGTACAATTGGCATCAAAAGTCCTGTCATCTCTCCTACTTCTCTTTCCATGGACTTTGGAAAGCGCTGTGCTGAATCCGCAGCAACTGACAATGATCACTATTTGGCCACAGATCAATGTCATCAGTGTCAGCTGCTGAGGATTCACTACACTGGTAATCAAAATCCATGGAGAGAAACAGGAAAAGTGGCAAAACTTCTGATGCCAACTGAACATCAAAAATTTTATGACTGTACATCAAAAATTTTATATCTTTCAAGAATACAAATGGACAGATGGAGTATCAGCAGTCGTTTATCTTTACGACAATAAGTGGTGTGGAAAAACTATGCAGTGGTAGCTGCCACAATGAAAAAAGAGGAGAAACTGATAATGAAAGAAGCATGCAAGTATACACTACTATATACCATATGTCTGCCCTAAAATGTAATGTATATAAAAAAATATTAGCTGTTTGTAAAGGTAATTATATATATCATATGTGGAATAATACTTGCGTGACCCAAAAGTTTGTTGTTAACGAAGGCTGAAGAAATACAGGGGAAAAAGATCCTCTGAGATCCAGTCCAATATGAATTTTCCAAATACAGGATACACCTCTTGGATTCAAACCACAGCACACTGATGTAGCTAAGGTCTTTTCTAACCCAACACCCTTATCACCAGATGATAAGGCATATTTTTGTCATTCATGATGATGATTCAGATCCAGAGCTTCGGTAAACCAAGCTGCGCCATTTATCTTGGCCAAAGTGAAACAAATCCAGCCCAAGTATTATTCACTGAAACCAAGACCATTTTTGTATCTCTCCGAAACAAGGTCAGGGGCAGTCTTGGTGCAGCTGGTTCTCACTAGGAGATTGAAAATGGCCAGCAAGGGCATGTGAGTGATAATATCACGAAATCAACACAATATACTGTACACAATTATATTATGGTGTAAGAGGCTAATATTAATGATATATGTAGCCAGTTCAGCACAAATAAGGTCCATGATCTTTCCATCAGATCATCTTACGCTCTGATCGGCAACTGTAATTTTGGGTTCTATGTAGCCAGCCTGTGGACTGAAACCAAGCAATCTCAGATGTGTTTTGAATCCCAAACTCCAAGCTTGGATGACAAAAATGCAACTATAAGGTGTATATAATTGCAATGAAGGGGTTAAATCTTAAAAAAAAAAAAAAAAAAAAAAATGAAATTCATATGGCAAGTTTATTTGCTAGCTACCAGCCTATCCCTGCTGCAGCAGCTGTTCTAACCATCAAACATGTTTTCTAACAATTTTTGTATTTTTCATTAATTTGAACCGTTCATATTCCTGCGAACATATGGAAACTATTCTACTAATGACGTGATAACAGGAAATATTACCAACATACCATACCTAAAAAGCCATATGCTAAAGCTAACACATTAAAAATTGGCACTAGGTTTAGCGTTACAGAAAAATCATACCTGATGCTAGAAAGATGAATACACATATGTTTAAAAGTAGCACTGTATAAATAAATGACAGAATGGACTGTTTGCTTCAGAGTGATGGTGTGAAATCTGAAAAGGTACTGAATACTTACACTTCCATGACGTTCTAACTCTGGTTCCCTTTTTACTTCCAGCAATGAATCAGTAAGACAGCAATGTGTCTATTTTCCACATTAAAAAAGAAAACTTTTAACTGGGGGCGAAGCAAAATGGAGCTGTACTATAAACACATGTAGCACGTGTTGCACCATTCAGACAGAAATCAGCTGATCGACCAAAACATGCGACGGCGGTGCGCAGCGGAGGGGGGGGGGGGGAAGGATGAACAGATTAAAATGCCTTTCGACTGTGTAAGGGTAATTGAGTCAGATAATAATTTTGCTAATAATGCAACATGTTTTATTTGAATTTCCATCCAGAATGGGGAGGGGGGCCACGACTTTCTGATGTAAGAATAGCAACTGTTGCTGTTAGATTAATTTGGTGTTCATTTTCCGCCTGAAATGTATCTCTAGAGTCTGCGATCAGTATAAAAGTCATAACAAATGGAAAACAAAACGTTCTCCCTTTTACACGTGAGTTGGTTTCCTGGGGAAAAAAAACAAAAAAACGGTCTATTGGTTAGAACACTTCAGTCACAGGAGTGTTCTAACCTTGCATAGGTTCAATTCTAACCAGTGCTTTATGCCATTTTGTATAAGCTATCCTAATTAGGGTCGACAGTTAACGTATATGGAATAGTTCCTGATTCCTCTGGTTCTCTTTTATATACTGATGTCCCTTATATTAGTTCGTGCCACGTCTGACGGTCAGTAGTATGTATGAGCGCAGGTATGATAGTGTACAGTACAAAGGCATTACATATCTGCAGTCGATGGTGTTCTCTTGGTAGAGGTATTTTTCCCACTAGTGCAGGTTCTGTTATTTATATCTTCAGGCTTTAGTATAGGTTAGCGATTTGTCTCTGGTTTATTAGTTTTGGGGTTTTTAGGTTAGGTGTTTTTTTAATACAATATTTAAAAAAGCGAAAAACGAAAAAATAATTACAATGATTATATATATATATATATATATATATATATATATATATGTGTGTGTGTGTGTGTGTGTGTGTGTGTAAGAGAATGTATGGATGTGTATGTATATATGCATTGATGTGTATGTATGTACTGTATGTATGAAGGTGTGTATGTATAAACGCATTGATTATATATATATATATATATATATATATATATATATATATATATATATATATATATTTGTTTTAATGACCAGGGGCTTCAGCTCCAGTGGTTGATAGGCATTAAAAAAATGCCATCTACTGGGTTCTAGGACATTCGAAAACACCTTTCTTTTTCTTTTATTTCTTATTTACTTTAGCATCCCATTTGCGGGTGACGTACGTTTAGGTTCATTCTCTCCTCTACCAAACGATTATATTCAGGAAGGATTTATTCGAGGGATTTATTGAGCGAATTTAATAAGGAGATTTGTTTACTGGATTTATTCAGGGGATTTATTTAGGCTGTATCTATCCTCCTACGCTCGAAAAATAATAAAATCGCATAGAGTTTGCCCGAATAAAGCGGAAATTACCACACTATACCCCACCCAACCCAACCATTACTCCATAACACCCCACCCAACCCAGTCAAAGCCCATCCAACCTCGCCATAACTCCACTGCACCCCACCTATCTCAGTCACAGACCAGTTAAATCCCCCCCAACACCACCATTACCCCACTGCACCCCACCCAACCCCACCATTACCCTACTATATGCCACCCAACCCTACCATTACCCCACTACACCCCACCCAACCCCACCATTACCCCCATTACACGTCACCCAACCCCACCATTACCCCACTACACCCCACCCAACCCCACCATTACCCCACTACACGCCACCCCACCCCACCATTACCCCACTACACGCCACCCAACCCCACCGTTACCCTACTACACCCCACCCAACCCCACCTTTACCCCATTACACCCCACCAAACCATTACTCTACTACACCCCACTCAACCCCACCATTACCCCATTACACCCCACCCAACACCACCATTACCCCGCTGCACCCTATCCAACCCACCTAGAGGGAGGTAGGAAGAAGGAAAAGTAGGATGGAAAGAAGGAAGGAAGGAACGAAAGAAGGAAGGACAGAAGGAAGAATGAAAGTAAGGAAGGAAAGAGGGAAGTAAATAATCACTGAACGATTGAAGGAATGAAGGAAGTAGGTAAGGAAGGAAGTAAATAAGTAAGGAAGGAAAGAACAAAGGAAATAAGTATGTAAGGAAGAAAGTAAATTAGGATGTAATTAAGTAAGGAAGTACATAAAGAAGTAAGCAAAGGAAGGAAGTAAAGGAGTAAGCAAGGAAGTAAGTAAGGATTTAAGTAAGCAAGTATGTATGTAAGGAAGTAGCTAAGGAAGTAAGGGAGGAAGTAAGGAAGCAAGTAAGGATGTAAGAAGTAAGAAATTAAGGAAGGAAGGAAGAAGGAAAGAATTAAGGAAGGAAGGAAGGAAAGAAAGGAAGGTAGGTTGGGAGACAAGGAAGAATGACAGTAATGAAGGGAGAAAGGACGGAAAATAGTAAGGAAGGAAGGAAGAAAAAAGTAGGCAAGAAAACAAGGAAGTAAGGAAGGAAACAAGAATGGAAGGAAGGAAGGAAGAAAGAAAGGGAAGAAACAAGGACAGAAGGAGGGAAGAAAGGAAGGACGTAAGAAAAAGACGGAAGGAAGGATGGAAACAAGAATGGAAGAAAGGAAGGAAGAAAGGGAAGAAACTAAGACAGAAGGAAGGAAGCAAGGAAACAAGGACGGAAGGAAGAAAGACGAAAGAAAACAAGGAAGGAAGGACGAAAGGAGGGAAGGTAACAAGGACGGAAGGAAGGAAAGAAGGAAACAAGGACGGGAGGAAGGGAACAAGGGCGGAAGGAAGGAAGGTAGGAAGGAAAGAAGGAATGAGGGAAGGAAGGAAAGAAGGAAAGAAACGGCAGAAGGAAAGCATGAGAGAGGGAAGGTAGGTCACGATGCAAGGAAGGAAAGTAGGAAGGAAGGAAGGAGTGAGTGAGTGAAGGAAGGGAGGGAAGGAGGTCAAAGATGAATAAAGGAAGTCACGATTGAAGAAAAGAAGGGAATCATTAAAGAAAGGAGGAATGGAAGATCAGAAAGGAAGGAAGGAAGGAGGAAAGAAACGAAGGAGGAAAGGGCAGGAGGAAGGAAGATCAGGAAGCAGGGAAGGAAAGAGGGAATCATGAAAGAAGGGAGGGAAGGAAGAAACGTGGGACGGAGATCATGAAGGAAAAAAAGGAGGAAGGAAAGGAGGGAGGGAAGGTGGGAAGTATGGAAGGACTGTAGGAAGGATTATCAGAAAGGAACTAAGAATGAAAGGAAGGAAGGAAAAAAGAAAGGAAGGAAGGAATGATGAAAAACAGGAGGGAGGTCAGGGAGCAGGAATGGAAGGAAGGAGGGAGGGAGGAATGAGGGGGTGAGGGAGGGCAGAAAGAAAGAAAGAAAGCAATGTCAGGAAGGAAGGTCGGTAGGTAGGTAGGTAGGTACGGAAGGAAGGAAGGACTCTTAAGCAGGAATGAAAGAGGTCAGTAGATAGGTAAAGAGAGAAGGAAGGAAGGAAGGGAGGGAGGATGTATGGAAGGCAGACAGGTAGGTAGGTAGGTAAGGAAGGAAAGAAGGAAGGAGGAAAAAATGGAATGCCAGAAAGGAAGGAAGGAAGGTAGGTAGGTAGGTAGGAAAGGATGGATGGAAGGAAAAACGAAAGGAAGGAAGGAAATTAGGTAGGTAAGGAAGGAAGGAAAGAAGGCAAGAGGGAGGGAAGGAGGAAATAAAGGTACGTTAGGATGGAAGGAATGAAGGATGGCAGGAAAAAGGAAGGAAGGAGTTAAGGGAGGGAGGGAAGGAGAAAGGAGGAAATAAGACGGAAGGAAGGATGGTGGGACAAGAGGGAATGAAGGAAGGAAGGGAAGGAAAGAAAGAAGGAAGGAGGGTACATCAGGAAGTAAGAAGTAGAGGAGAGAAAGAAGGAAGAATGGAAAGAAGGAAGGAAGGAAAGAAGAGAAGGAACAAAGAGGAAGAAAAGGAACGAAGAGATCAAGAAGGAAGTGAGTGACAAAGAAAGAAAGAATGGAAAGGAGGGAGAAAATAAGGAAAGATGGAAGGAAGGGAGAAAGGAAGGAAGGCAGGAATGATGTCAGGAAGGAAGTTAGGAAGGAAAGGGGTCAGGAAGGAAAGAAGGAGCTAAGGATGAAAGTAATGAGAGAAGAAAGGAAGGAAGGGAGGGTCAGAAAGAAAAGAATGAAGGCATGAAGGATGGAAAGAACTTAATGAGGGAGGGAGGGAGGTTGTCCTCCCTCTTATGGTTTGTGTCGTTACTGGAGTGTTATACAAATTATCTACACAAGTATTAATCAGCGATGGCGTCTCTAATAAGGACATCAACCGGCTAACAAGGGAAATCATCGATAACTGGTACAACAAGAAAACGACAGAAACCATAAGAAGGAGGATGACATCAACCTTTACCGAGCCACCTTCTCAACAGCCTACAAGAAAGAAGAAAGAATTATACTACAAATAGTGAAACGAAATGTGAGGACATTAAACCCCGAAAAGAGACAACTGTTAATGTACTACAAGAGTGCAGACCAGTCCCCTGCCACTAAGGAACAGCCCCGCTAGGAGAGGGACAAACTACAGAGGTCGCATGTTATCTATAGGTTTACTTGTCAACGAGGGAACTGCGAAGCCCTCTCTTCTGTCTATGTGGGCGTGACGACCATGAAATTGTCTCGACGCTTGAGTTACCTCCTTACAGGCTGAGCACCTGAAAATCACCTCAAACACGAACACGGAAATGCCCTTACAATGAAAATATTGGAAGAAAATATAGAAATTTTGACTACATGTGAGGATGTACGACGCCTCCCCCTACCAGGTGCACGGTATATCAAGGAACTAAACCCCAAACTCAGTATACAAGCGGAAGATCTCCCAGCCCTCCCAAGCATACGGCTGGTCACACCTCAGTTATAACAACCAATCAGGATCAAGTAAGATTTGGTGATGTGGCTGCCGGCGCTGCAACCTGGTTGTACGTGACCACCCATTTTCCCTCACGAGTATTGCCTTCGAATGTTAAGTACTATCGCGATTGCCTATTCGCATGAAGGAAAAGAGATTTAATGGGTGATGAGAACTTTGAATAATTGAGAAGTAGCTAATAATGTCTTGCGCCAACCTAACCCCTTTAATCCGGTGACAGTTTTACGTTTATTGCTATCTGCAGATTTACTTCACCTTTAGGATAGATATTTTGAAATAGACGTTACACCGCATATAGCCTTCATCAATACCCTCACTATTTAAGGTCTGCACCAAGTGGAGAAAATAACTTAGCGGTAACAGAAATACATACAGCCAGGGACGAGTTGTGAATATTTGTAATCCAAAGTGAACGTTGAGAAAAATCGTTGAATGTACACGGTAGTGAATTTATTGAGCTTCAGTCTTGTGTTGCGGGGACGGCTCAGTTTGCTAGACATTTTGGCAGCTTCATGAAATTACCATTCAGCCATGTAGTCAGTGGACGTAAAACATACATTATAAATCATGAAAGGTTTTGACTACCGTCAGAAATGATATAGAACGTACGTACAGGATTTGCAGCTTATATGTACTCGTATCACGAGAATTGAGTTGCTGAATATTTGACACCCAGTTGTCCATTGAATTGCAATGGACGTTATAATTAAAACTTTGAATTATAGAGCGTCCACTCTGATATGAAAAGTATTAACACGTTTCACATCGATTGAGGTGTCATATGCAATTTCAGGGCCTTTAGTTTTGTAGCGGGTCAGAGTCTTGGTCGCTTATGTAGTGTGGGCTTTCATTTTGGCGCCAATCATTCGAATCGGCCAATCACAGCGCGCCGTGACTCTGGGCGGGAGAGCGCGCCCCTTCGCTCCGCCCGGGACCGGGGAAAGTTTCAGGTTGACCGTGGTGGGGAGTAGAGGTGTGGAATCTGCTCCTGCATTATCTCCAGAAAAACCGGGTAAGTTCCACAAGATTTTTTTTCTTTTTTTTTGTTTTTTCTTTTTCTTACTAAGGCTTATAAGTATTTGATAAGGAAAGGCGTCAGTGTTAAGTGCATGATAAATTAAGAAAAAGAAACAGTTGAAGAATACTTAAGCTCGAGGAACGTGACATGGCTGCTGGCGCCGTAATGTTGTTATACGTCGGGTCGTCATGCTAACCCGTTCAATCCGGTGACATTTTTACATATATTCTTGCTATCTGCAGAACTGATTTTCCTTTAGGATAAATATTTTGAAACGTTACATGTAGCCGTCGTCAATACCTTCACTAGAGGTCTGCAACGTGGAAAAAATGACCGGTAACAAATAGAATAATACATTCTGGGATGAATAGTGGAAATCAGTGTAGCCTATAGAGTGAAAGAAAATTGAATGTACAGAGTGGTGCGAATATTGACCTGAAATCAGCGTTGCGGAGAGGGCCCTCATGCTGAGCAGGTGTTTGGCAGCTTCATAAAAGTACCAGTCAGCCATGTCTTCTGGACGTAAAAATAAAATAAAAAAAAATAAAAAAAAAATCATGAAGTGTTATAAGTACCGTTAGAAATGATTCAGAACACTTGTTAGTGATATGTCCGCGTAACACGGAAATTGAGTTGGTTTAATATATGACCACCCTGTAGAATGGTCGGCCATTGATTGACGGACGAAATTACCAGTCACCATTGTAGTCCGTGGATGTAAAACAAATTAAATCAAGGAAATTTTTGAGAAGAAATTATATAGAATGTACAGTACAATAATTGTAATGTATGTTCCTGTAACACGAGAACTGAGTTGCTTAATATTTGACACCTAGTAGAATAGTTTGGCTGTTGATTTACGATGGACGTTATAATTAAAACTTTGAATCATAGAGCGTTAACTCTAGTATGAGAAGTATTAAAACGGTTCAGATCGATGTTGGTGTTATTTGCATTTCAGGTTTAAGCCTACGGCCTTTAGCTTTTTAGCGGGTCTTCAGTCTTGGTCTTTTTATGTTCCGTGGGCATTAGTTTTGGCGCCAATTCGGGTCCGCAAATCTCAGCGTTTATGTAGTGGGCATTAGTTTTGGCGCCAATTCGAGTCTGCAAATCTCAGCGTTTATGTAGTGGGCATTAGTTTTGGCGCCAATTATTCGAATCGGCCAATCAGCGTTTATGTATTGTGGGCATTGGTTTTGGCGCCAATCATTTGAATCGGCCAATCACAGCGTTTATGTATTGGGCATTGGTTTTGGCGCCAATTATTCGAGTCGGCCAATCACATGTATTGTGGGCATTGGTTTTGGCGCCAATTATTCGAATCGGCCAATCAGCGTTTATGTATTGTGGGCATTGGTTTGGCGCCAATTCGAATCGGCCAATCATAGCTCGCCGTGACTTGGGACGGGAAAGCGCGCCCCTCTACCAGGGAGTCTGACGTTGACAGTGGTGTGGTTTGGGGTGCGAGGGCCTTCTGCTTCCCCATCTCCAGAAAAACCGGGTAAGTTCGACTAATTGTGCTGTTAAAGATTATAAATATTGGTTAAGGAAAGGCGGCAGTGTTAAGTGTGCGGTAAAATGGGAAATGGACGAAAAATCAGTTGGAGAATACTTGCCACGGGAACGTGACGGCTGCCGGCGCTGCGATGTGGTTGAAGTAACTTTACCCATGTTCCCCTAAAAATATCGCCTTCGAGTGTAAATTACTATCGCTACAAAGTATACGATTGAAGGGAAAGAAGTGTCTGATGGATGGTGAGTGAACTTTGGAATTTGAGAAGTGTCTAATTTCTTGCGTCAGCCTAACCCCTTCAGTCCGGTGACATTTCAGCAATACCTTCACCAGTAAAGGTCTGCACCAGATGGAAGAAATAATTCAGCGGTAACAAATGAGGTGAATATTAATACCTTCATCAGTAAAGGTCTGCACCAGATGGGAGAAATAATTCAGCGGTAACAAATAAGGTGAATATTACATTTGGAGACGATTAGTGAAAATCTGTAACCCAAAGTGAAAGTCGAGGAAATTGAGTATACAGGGTGATGTGAATATTGACCTGGAATCTGTGTTGTGGGAACGGCTCAGTCATCCTGAGCACGTTTTGGCAGCTTAATGAAGGTACCAGTCAGCCATGTAGTCAGTGGACGTAATAAAGCAGATTTTGTAAAGCATGATGAAGTTTAAGTACCGTTAGAGATGATTCAAAACAGACATGTAACGTATGTCCGCGTAACCCGGAAATTGAGGTGCTTCATATTTGACTACCCTGTTGAATAATCGGCCATTGATTGACAGGACATGGAAAACTTTGAATAATAAAGCGTCCACTCTAATCTGAAAAATATCCTTAACGTTTCAGTTCGATTGATGGCCAGGTATCACTCGCAATTTCAGGTTTTAAGCCTAGTCTTAGCGGGTCTTTGTCAGGGTTATGGTCTTTTGTGCATTGTGGGTATTCGTTTTGGCGCCAATTCGGATCAGCCAATCACAACGCACCTTGACTGGGCGGGAGAGCGCGCCCCCTGCCCGGGAAATTTGAATTTTGAACTCAGGTGCGGGTTGACTTTGGGGGGGATGCGGGGATCTGCTCTATCTCCAGAATAACCGAGTAAGTTCTAGTGATTGTTATTAGTACTAAGGATTATAAGTAGTAGTAAAGGAAATGTGGCAGCGTAAGATTGTGATACAAGAAAACTCGGCCAGAGGAACGTGACATGTCTGACGGCGTGGCTACGTGACCACCCATTTTCTTTGAATTATCGCCCTTGAGTGTTAATTATCGCGATTAGGCATTGAAATGAAGGGGAAAAAGTAATGGGTGGTGAGTGGGAAATATTCAATTTTGGCGGGAAGAGGGAAGGTGCGGCCCGTGGGACGGGAGGGAGCGGTTAACCGGGAGGGTCCTGGTGGCGCGCGGGAAAGGTGGTTTAACGGCTTGCTTTCCCGCGCCCCTCCTCCAAGTCCCACAACCCGCTCCCCTTCATGTCCTGCGCGCCGCCTTTTTCGTCCTGCCAAACTGAATATTTCTCCATAGAAATATCTTGTTATTTTTTATATATAATACGCTTCAAACCATCTTATAGGTACAATGTTTCCTGATTCCAGATTATGTGATTAACCCTGCAAAGCTGTGACGTCCTCACAATAAACCGTGGAGTTACTGGGATTTTATTTTGAAGGACTCGCCATTGCATCTCACCGTTCCACCTCAGCCAAGATAAGTTTAAGAGTTTTATATGACTATCATCCCATATGTCTGATAATTTAATTTTTACCTGAATGAGTAAATGAATGGCTAAAATTGATTTGTAAGTATAACATCCTCCCCTCTTCCCCCCCCCCCCCCGCTTTGGGCTTCATAGCTGTTTTATTGTGGAATTTGTGCCTATAAAGCCTAAGTATTGATATGCCATGTGCAGAATATTGTAACTAATTGAAGAAAAGACTGTCCAGATTACCAGAGTAAGGTAATGAATCAAAGTAATTTTAGGCAGCGTAAATTAACGTGTCATTCTGTAATTGCATCAATATCTTGGCCCCGAGCTGTCCCTTTGCGGTCTGTTTAACAGTGACGTTATGGTAATGTTATGGCTTTACAACTTTTCTTAGCCGTTCATTGTGACTATCACTGACATTAATCTGTAATGACAGCATTCGTTATAATTTAATAAAAATACTGTTGCTTTGAACAAATTATTTTTCATTATAGGGTCAGTATGTTCTGGAGGCCATTATGTTCTAGGGGGAAAATATTGTGGGGGGTGGGGTTAATCTAGGGAAGCTTCTGCTCATAATTCAGTACAGTATTGTGCTGCTTTTCGAAACAGCTATAATATATACATAGTTTTATTTTTTATTTATTTATTTTTTTAATTGAACCTCAGTTTCACATTCAAACCAAGCCTCATGGAATCCTAGGTTATAGGTCCTAACCTCAATAAGGTCAGCAGAATGATCCCTTCTCAAAGCTTGCAGTATCATAGAGTAGGAGCTCCACTAGATTTTTTGGAGGGGAAAAGTTATTTAAAGAGTACAGGCAAGACATTTAGTGTGGGTGGAAGGCTGGTAAGCAGTTGAACTCTGCATCTGCTTTCAGGTTGATCCATCCCCCATCAGAGCCTGAATAGCAACCCCATCTCAAGCACATTGTTGAAGAAGAGCATTAGCAAGACTTCTGATGGCTCCAGTTTAAACAGTAACACTTCAACTGCTTCCCAGTGTAGATAAACTAAGTGCTATCCCAGATGACTTGCAGTACCAGTTCATACTAAGTTCATCAAGGAAGTATCGGGAGTTTAACCTATCCTAGACCAGCTGGATGTCAAAAATGGATGTAGGACGGGTGCAGTTCTCCTATGGGAGAGCCTGTAGACATATAAGGACAGTGTTTGGGTACGTATTCCGACTAATGAGTAACTGAAAGGTCACCTTTTACAGCATACTAGATGACCAAGCTGTGAAGTGACGCGTCCTGCTGCATAGGAAACGTTTAACCTTAATTTCGCCAAGATTTTTGTGCACTTGCAGATAATGTTGTTCAGTAGGATTTTTTTTTCATGGTTCTGCATTCCACAGAAGTTTAATGGCTAGCACTGTACAGTAATATGATGTTAATCCCTTGTTGCAATTTAACATTAAAGTTTAGTGAGATGGCTGTTTTAGTTCGCTAAAGTGGAAAGAGTATAATGAATTTGGACCCAGTTTTCAGAGGCACTTCTGAACTTGGCTGACAAGTAAACTGGAATTAATAACTACAGTATTGAAAGCAACATAGCCCATATGGGTGGCTAACTTTGCTAGATTTTAGGTTAACTTATGTACAGTATAGTATTGATAGTGATATGATGACTGATTATTGGACGATGGTAATGATTAGTGATTGTACTGCAGGAGTGATGAGCAGGTGACATCCGTGGGAGTCCCTCAACTAGTGATCATCCCTCCTATTCTGTGACTGCATTTGAAAATGGTCCAAGCTGGAGGAACCGGGAGATGGCCCAGACGTCCCTTGCCCATGGAGATGCTAGCGCAGGTGTGGTAATCATACTTTCAGCACTATGGTAGATGGATTTGTATCACCATTTTCTTAGTGCTTTACAGCATTTTAAATTTTTTGCCTTAATATTCCTTTGTTATATTTTTCATTACTGGGCTAGCTTGCACTGATATAAAAGAAGATAGTTTTTGGCAGTTTATTTTACATCATGATTTAACATTCTCTTACATATAGACAATTTGGATTAGGATATACTTCCTTCCTCTTCTGTCTTTCTTTACTTCATTCTTTCCACGTCCTTCTGCCCACGAGTGACTACACTCCCACTTCTGTCTTTCTTTCCTTCATTCTTTCCTCGTCCTTCTGCCTATGGGTGACAACACTGAATGACAAGCCAAATGATTTCCTGTACACCAGGAAACCATTTACTGCGCTGGGTGGTAACCATACAACCAAATTATGGCGCCTGGTGGTTTAGTGGGTAAGTACGGCGCTCCTATCGGATTGAGCCGATGAAGGTTTACATCCAAAGGGTTGTTGGGGTTTATTGCTAACGTTATGCCACTCGGATGAGTGAGACTGATCACTCATCGTAAATGTCAGGACCAACTTGCCTAGCCCCGGGCTCCTACGCTCCTCATGGCGCAACGTATGATTGGATGATGGATGGATATACTTATAGGGGATACTGAGTAAAAATGCAGATTTACTAGCTAAGGATGGGACATTGGGAAATCTTTATCATCTACGGTGCTATATTTGCATGCATTAATGTGTATATATAAATATTTAAATGTTTGTACAGATTTTGACACCAACTAGGTACCGTATATTTAAAATTGTTCAAAATTTATATCTATCTATAGTCAGACACCTAAATCCCCCAAACGGTGATGTAAAATGTTTAATTTTTGTGAACTGCAATGCTGTGTTCTCTCACTGAGTGGTAATAATTAGTAGTAGCTCATTACTATTGTACAGTATTTTGTTTTGGTAATTGAAAATGTCTATACAATATGGTGTTTAAGTAAGGGGAGATCACTGTATGTTTGGCTTTGTCTTCTAGGGGAGATATGCTACTATCCATCCTGTTGGAGCTTGCTGGTGTTACCCCTGGTGTATGCAACTATCTTCATCCTGTTGGAGCTTACTGGCTGGTGTTGCCTCTGGTGAGTGTTTGATTTTGAATTCTTAACTCACAAACTGCAAGCCACTTTGTACATTCCACATAATTTATTTAAGGGATAGGAATTTGCTCTCAGGACCCTACCTCACCACATCCTTAAGTGGAAAAAGTCTGGACTATGAGATCCTAACTCGCTTCATCCATAGGTCTGGATGATGATAGGTTTTTTAAGAGATTATGTAAAGTTTCCTACCCTTCCCCCTTCTAAGAACTAGTTGCTGGTTCAGATGTAGTGCCCTCAGTACTACATGTCCCATGCATGGCTTAGTAATGGCTCATTACTTTGCTGTAACGGAGTACCATGAATAAAAATATTTGGGTCAGAAATTGGATATGGAAAGCTTTTGAATGTAAGATAATTATTAAAAAGTCATGTAATAAGTACTGTACGTGTAGCCTACAGTACCTTTATCAGTAATTAAAGTAAAACATTGATGTTAAATGATCAGTTTGATTTCATGAAAAAAAAAAAAAAAAATACATACAGTATATACCGGATAGAGAGAGAGAGAGCATATCTTTCACTTCATGAATATTTTGACTTACCTTGGTATGAATTGGAACATATGCTGCAGTTTTTGGGTTAACTTTTTGCTTGGTTAATTATACTTAAGATATGTTACAGTTAGTAATAAAGATACCTCACCCCCTGCTGCACTTATAGCCCCAGTCTCATGATGTGAAGTTTGTGTACTGCAGGCTAAAGTTTTCCTTTTCCTGCAGTCCACTGTCCTCCATTTGGTGTATAAGGAGGAAGCTTAGGGACGTTTTTGTAACTGAACAGCAGTTACATTACATTGCTGCCAGCACGTTCCTTTCTGGTACCACCTCACGTACTTAACGCTGAAATATGGGTAAGGTATTATGATACATGGAGCACCCCACGATGAGGCAAGTCTTCTTGATAATTTTTTTAGTTGATGTATATATAAAACAGTTCAGTACAGGCTGTTATGTTTGAGATGCACGGGTAATAAATCCACCTTTGTGAAGCTTGCAAGTTCATTGAACAGGTAGGGTGCAGTGCTTTTTTGCTGACTACATGTGATATCTTTGCATTTTATTATTATTGATAATCTGAAAACTAGGTATGCATACTAATTATCGACTGTTGGGGGACTGGATTTCTGTTAAGGTATGCTATATTTGTAATACTGTTTTTCTTATTTGATGTGTTTAACTTAATGCTGCGCCTCACCCTGCCCTAGGGTGGGAAAGGAGGTCCGGATGATGATGATGTCTAATAACTGGCTCAACCTATTTTGGCTCAGTTAGCTCTGACAGTTGGGTTTCCATGAGGGTCCTGTACTTATATATTCTTCCAATTTGTACATGATTGTTCATCCATTTTCTTATACAACTGTCTAATGCTTGTAACTAAACTTGGGTAAAAATTAGTTTGCATTTGCCCATTGAACGGGACACTGTTTGATCTGCTGATATGTTTCTTATGATAGGTTTCATTTAATATGGTTAAAAGATGTGTTCACCAAAACATATACTTGTAAATTACGGGTAAGGTGTAATATTTGAACGATGAGAATCTCACGAAAAGCTAAAATTAGATAGATGAGGCGCTGAACGATTACTTATGATTTTTTTTTTTTTTTTTTTTTTTTTTTTTTTTTAAATGCGAGGAAGAAGGAACCAAAGGCCATGAGCCCGCAATAACAGTTCCCTCCAAGAGAAAAACAAAATACAAGAGAGCCAAATTCAAGATCCATTCATTTCGAGATGCCTGGACACACTGCGTTTGAAAGACTGGAGATCATAGGTATACAAATCAGTTGAATAATACTAACAATGAGACACTAAAGATCACGTTAGGTGAGTGACCTAATCTTATGAGCAACTAAAATTACAGATCAGGTGAATGATATAGCCTTTGAGAAACTAATATGCAGATAAACATTTGACCGATAATTGTCTGAAGCTCAGAAGTATTTATGGCGAATCAGTACGAGTGCTTTTAAGGTGTGAATATATGAGCTGCTGTAGAAGTACTAACAAAAAAGTTGATTTATGAGTATTAAAGCCGACATTCACTGTGGCCATCATGAAAACTAGCACCTGGGTCACATGGTCGATCGTTAATTACTCCATAGCAGCCCTAGCGAGATTAGTTGTTCATTATGCATTGCGCGTTATCTCCAGTGTTTTCATAGATAATTTGAAGCAGTTGAATGTAAAATATGGCGAGTGGGCATCCATATGAGAAGTAATTACAGAAGAGGTGGAGCAGTTGAATGATTATTAAGTAGGCAACTGGCAAGACAAAAATATGGTGAAACATGAATGATTGTAAAGTGTTGCGATTGGCACCCCTCCGAGATATATATTTATCTTAAAATTTGGTAGTAGGCACTCGTAAGAAATTAAAAATACAGATTACGTGAAACATGAATGATACTAACTTTATGAGAAATTAAAATTAGTGGAGCAGTTGAATAATAGGACCCCTACGAAGAGCTGGACTTACAGATGAGATGATGCAGCTGAAATTAGACCAAGGATGAGATGGACAGGGTAAACGAGTGTAGTGTGAGTTGGAGAGAGGGCAGCGTGATGGCAGAGGACATAGTGACTCGTTGGGAGAGATGGAAAAACTGGCTAGATGAGATAAAGATTACTTGGGAGACCAGAAAGAGTGGTCTGGAGTGATTGGTGGAAAGTCAGTAGGGATTTGTTGGGAGGCCAGAACAAAATGGTCTGGAGTGATTGGTAGGAAGTCATTGGCGATTTGTTGGGAGACCAGAAAAATTGGTCTGTAGTGATTGGTTGGGTTTCAGTAGGGATTTGCTGAGAGGCCAGAAAAATTGGTCTGGAATGAGTGATTGGCAGGAAGAAAAAATTGTTTTAGTTGAGAGGCAGGAAAGAGTGATAGGAAGAATCGAGATATTATTTAGGAGACCAGGAAGATTGGTCTGGAGGGTATGATTGGTCTTGAGAGAATGGTAAGGAGAAAAGTCAAAGACTAGTTGGGGGACCAGAAATATGGGTCTGGAGTGATTGATAGGAAGTCAATAGCGATTTGTTGGGAGGCCTGAAAGATTGGTCTGGAGTAAGTGATTGGCAGGAAGTTGAGGGGAAAAAAAATAGTTGAGACCGGATTGATAGAATCGAGGTATTATTTGGGAGACCAGAAAGATTGGTCTGGAAGGTATGATTTGTTTTGAAAGATCGGTAGGTAGAAGTCAAAGATTAGTTGGGGGACCAGAAAAACTGGTCTGGAGTGATTGGTAGGATGTCAAGAGATTAAGTTATTTAGACCGGAAAGATGGTCTGGGGTGATTGCTAGGATGTGAAGATATTATTTGAGACCAGAAAGATTGGTCTGGAGTAATTGGTATGAATCAATAGGGCGTCCATTAGTGGAAGCACGACCGTATGTTACGTCCAAAAAATGCAGCCATACGACCGATTTCGTAACGAAGCCCTAGCGACTCCCATATTCCCGAGTGTATGCCTAAAATCAGATCGCCTGCCATCCCACGCAGTATAAAATGACCAGTTCATCGCGTAATATTGGGCCCACTTGTACCATAAATTTTTGTTCTGCGTATCCGTTGACTTCCGCCTGGGCCGTTTGAACTGGTTTACGTATATGCTTTTGGCACGTGTATCCTCGGCATGAATAAGTTGTGACTTTCAAAATGTTAAGCTGCTACTTCCAAATAAAAGAGTCAGGACTGCCAAAATTTTAGGTTTAGTGAAAGTCTTGAATCAAGAATGGTGATTGGTTTGGATAGGACGACTGGTAGGAAGTCAAAAGATTAGTTGGAAGGCTTGAATGATTGGTCTTGAGATTCGTAGGAAGTGAAGAATAAAATTATTAGACCAGAAATTGGTCTAGAGTGATTGGAAAGGAATGAAGAGATTCGTTGGCAGGCCAGGATTAGTCTGCAGTAATGAATGGTATGAAGTCAGGAAAGGATTAGGTGGGAGACCTGAAAGGATTGGTCTTGGGTGATTGGTGCAAGAAAGGATTAGGTGGGAGACCTGAAAGGATTGGTCTTGGGTGACTGGTGCAAGAAAGGATTAGGTGGGAGACCTGAAAGGATTGGTCTAGGGTGATTGGTATGAAGTCAAGAAAGGATTAGGTGAGAGACCTGAAAGGATTGGTCTAGGGTGATCCGTATGAAGTCAAGAGAGGATTAGGTGGGAGACCTGAAAGAATTGGTCTTGTGTGATTGGTATTAAGACAAGAAATATTAGTTCGGAGGCCAAAATGATAGGTCTAGTGATTCGCAGGAAGTTAAGAAAAAATGAGTTGGGAGACCAGATCGTTGGTCTGAAGAGATTTGTAAGGAAGGAAGTCAAAAAGAGGCTAGTAAACCAGAAGGATTAATCTGGAGGATGATTGGCAGGAAAAGTAAAGATCGATTAGGTGAGACCAAAGATTGGTCTAGAGGAAATGATTGGTCGAGATTGATGTATAGTAATCAAGAGATTAGTAGGGAGACCTGAAAGGCATGGTCTTGGGTGATTGGTAGCAGTCAAGAAAGGATTAGGTGGGAGACCTGAAAGGATTGGTCTAGCGTGATTGGTATGAAGAGAAAGGATTAGGTGGGGAGGCCTGAAAGAATTGATCTTGGGTGATTGGTATGAAGTTAAAGGATCAAGTGGGATACATGAAAGGATTGGTCGTAGGTGATTGGTATGATGTCAAGAAAGGATTAGGTGGGAGACCTGAAAGGGTTGGTCTTGTGTGGTTGGTATGAAGACAAGAAATATTAGTTGGGAGGGCAAAATGATTGGTCTAGAGTGATTCGCACGATGTCAAGAAAAAACAAATTAAGAGACCAGATCGTTGGTCTGAAGATATTTGTAAGGAAGAGTCAGAGAGGCTAGTAGACCAGAAGGATTAATCAGGAGGATGATTGGCAGGAAAAGTCAAGATCGATTAGGTGAGACCAAAGATTGGTCTAGAGGAAATGATTGGTCGAGATTGGTGTATAGGAATCGAGAGATTAGTAGGGAGACCTGAAAGGGATGGTCTTGAGTGATTGGTATGCAGTCAAGAAAGGATTAGGTGGGAGACCTGCAAGGATAGGTCTAGCGTGATTGGTATGAAGAGAAAGGATTGGTCTTGGGTGATTGGTATGATGTCAAGAAAGGATTAGGTGGGAGACCTGAAAGGGCTGGTCTTGTGTGGTTGGTATGAAGACAAGAAATATTAGTTGGGAGGGCAAAATGATTGGTCTAGAGTGATTTGCACAATGTCAAGAAAAAACAAATTAGGAGACCAGATCGTTGGTCTGAAGAGATTGGTTAGGAAGGAAGTCAAAGAGAGGCTAGTAGACCAGAAGGATTAATCTGGAGGATGATTGGCAGGAAAAGTCAAGATCGATTAGGTGAGACCAAAGATTGGTCTAGAAGAAATGATTGGTCGAGATTGATGTATAGGAATCGAGAGTAGGGAGACCTGAAAGGCATGGTCTTGGGTGATTGGTATGAAATCAAGAAAGGATTTGATGGGAGACCTGAGAAGATTGGTCTTGGGTGATTGGTATGAAGTTAAAGGATTAGGTGAGAGACCTGAAAGGATTGGTCATGGGTGATTGGTATGAAGACAAGAAATATGAGCTGGGAGGCCAAAATGATTGGTCTAGAGTGATTCGCAGGAAGTCAAGAAAAAGTAAGTCGGGAGACCAGATCGTTGGTCAGAAGTGATTGGTAAGGAAGCGTCAAAGAGGCTAGTAGACCAGGATTAATATGGAGGATGATTGGCAGGAAAAGTCAAGATCGATTTGGTGAGACCAAAGATTGGTCTAGAGGAAATGATTGGTTGAGATTGATGGATAGGAATCGAGAGAGTAGGGAGACCAGAATGATTGGTCTTGAGGAAATGATTGGTCGGGATTGATGGATACGAGCTGAGATTAGTGGGGAGACCACAGAGATTGGGTCTGAAGGGAATAATTGGTGGGAAGAGTCAAAGATTAGGTTGGGGACCAAATGGATTAGGCTTGATTAAGTGATTGGTAGGAAGAGTTTATATTGGGAGACCGGAATGATGGGTCTGGCATGAATGATTGGTCTTGAAAGATCAGTAGGTAGGAAGAGTCAAGAAAGATTTTGGGAGACCAGAAAGATTGGTCTTGAGTGATTGTTATCAAGAGTAAAGATGAATTGAAAGATCGGTCAGGAGGAGATGATTGGTAGAAGTCAAAAGATTAATTGGGAGACTACAAAGATTGGTCTGGACGGAATGTTTGGTAGGAAGTCAAGAAATTGTGGGAGACCACAAAGATTGGTCTGGAATAAGTGATTGGTAGGAGTTAGAAAATTAGTTGAGACGAGTGATTGGTATGGGATGATAGGAAGAGTCGTAATATTACTTGGGAGACCAGAAAGATTGGTCTGGATTGATTCGTATGATACAAGAAAGATTACAAAGGTTGGAGTGATTTCGGAAGTCAAGGTTAGTTGGGAGACCAGAAAGATTGGTCTAGAGGGAAATATATAATGATAGGAAGAGGCAAGAAAAATTAGCTGGGAGACCAGAGACTTTGGTCTGGAGTGATTGGTATGAGTCAAGAAAGATTATTTGGAAGGCCATAGTGACTGGTAGGAAGTGAAAAAATTTGGAGACCAGGAATTTGGTCTGGAGTGCTTGGTAAGAAGTTGAGATTAGTGGCAGACCAGAAGGATTAGTCTGGAGGAGTGATTGGTAGGAAGAGTCAAGAAATATGGGTTGGGAGACCAGAATGATTGGTAGGGAGTGATTGATATTGAGTCAGGAAATATTAGTCAGGAGACCAGTGATGGGTCTGGGGTGATTGGTAGTAAGTTGAGAAATATTATTTGGGAGACCAGAAAGATTGGTCTGGAGTGATTCGTTTGATACAAGAAAGATTAATTTATAGACAGGTTGGAGTGATTTCGGAAGTCAAGGCTAGTTGGGAGACCAGAAAGATTGGTCTAGAGGGAAAGATATAATGATAGGAAGAGGCAAGAAAGATTAGCTGGGAGACCAGAAATTTTGGTCTGGAGTGATTGGTATGAGTCAAGAAAGATTATTTGGAGTTAAATGTTAGTGACTGGTAGGTAGTGAAAAAATTTGGAGACCAGGAATTTGGTCTGGAGTGCTTGGTAAGAAGTTGAGATTAGTGGCAGACCAGAAGGATTAGTCTGGAGGAGTGATTGGTAGGAAGAGTCAAGAAATATGGGTTGGGAGACCAGAATGATTGGTAGGGAGTGATTGATATTGAGTCAGGAAATATTAGTCGGGAGACCAAAGTGATGGGTCTGGGGTGATTGATAGTAAGTTGAGAAATATTATTTGGGAGACCAGAAAGATTGGTCTGCAGGGAATGATTGAAATTGATCGGTAGGAGTTGAGAGATTAGGTTGGAGACCACAGATCGGTCTGTAAGAAATGATTGGTTGTAAGAGTTAAATGTTAGTTGGGAGACCAGAAAGGATGGTCCGGAGGAAATGATTGATTGTTAGGCGTTGAGAGATTAGTTGGGAGACCAGATTGGGCTGGAGGGAATGATTGGTAGTAAGTTACGAAATCTTTGGGAGACCAGAAAGATTGGTCTGGAGGGAATGATTGACAGAAATTGGTAGGAGGAGTTGAGAGTTTAGTTGGGAGACCGCATATTGGTCTGGAGAGAATGATTGATAGGAAGAGTAAAACATACGTGGGAGACCAGAAAGTATTGGTCTGGAGGGAATGATTGAGAAGGATTATGAATAAAAGGGGGGGGGGGACACCATGACACCCAGGACAAGGAAATGAGACGAATATGCCCGTACTATAATATGAAAGGACTGTCTAGGGATGGAAAACAGTAGACACTTTATATGATTAGGATACTAGTATGTAGTTGAATAACACCTAATTTCTAGTCTAAAGTAACCAAGCTTAATCTAACCTAACTAACCGTAGCCTAACCTAACCTATTCTTATCGGGTATCTACTGTTTTTCATCCTCGGGACAATTCTGGCATATTTTAGGAGTGCTGTAGTTTTGTCCTTTATTTTCCTGTCCTGTAATAGTCATGTGTACTGGAATGAGTGTCTGGAGATAGGACGAGAGGAAATGGTCATGATAGTGAAACGGGTAGGTGTAGGCAAGAGAGAGAAAATGTCGGGAGAAAGAACTCGCTGAATGTACTGGAATGAGTGTCAGGAGATAGAAGAGGAAGAAATGGTCATGACAGTGAAATAGGAAAGTTTAGTCAAGAGAGAGAGAGAGAGAAATTTGTCAGAAGGAAGAAAGGCCTCTGGAAGAATTGTGGAAGGTATTTGTAGGAGTTAGTCTGAAACCAACCTGGTGGACTACGGGTAGAATGTATGGGCAGAGATTGATTGGATGGGAGAGGGCTTTTCATGGAATGAACTGAAGCGACAGGAAGAGAGGATGAAGAAAGAAGAGGACCGGTTACTTTACTAGGGAATGATCAGAGTGAACAAGAAAGAATGATAGGGAGAGAGAGGATTAGGCCAAGTCTAGAGTGATCTATTACCAGGAAAAATGACCCCGTAAAGAATTGTGGATGATTGTAGAAACCAACCCATTGGTAGGAAGAAAGAGTACGTGTAGGCAGAGATTGATTGGATGTGACAGGGCTCAGCATGGATTGGATGGGAGTAGGAGAATGAGGGAATAATATGATGGGATAGACGACTAGGAAGTGAGAGTGATCTAGAAAGAAAGGTCGGAAGAGACAGGATTAGGGATGCTTAATCGAGAGAGATTTGTCGGCAGGAAGGAAGATCTCGTAAAGAACTGTGGAAGGTATAGCAGGAGTTAGTGTGAAATTTCAACCCAGCGGACTACTGGTACGGAGCAAGATTAAATCTGGGCAGAGATTGACTGGATGTGACAGGGCTCTGCCTGGATAAGATGGAAGAGAGGTTGAGGGAAGGATGGCGTGGGATAGACGACTAAGGAATAATTTGGAGTGAAAGTCTACAAAGAATGGTAGGAAGAGATAAAGAATTTGGAAGGCTTAGCCGAGAGAGATTTGTCAGCAGGAAGAAAGATCCCTTAAAGACTTGTAGAAGGTTGTAGTAGGAGCTATTGTTGGAAACCAAGCCAGTGGGCTACTGGTAGGGAGAGAAGCTTGGGCAGAGATTGATTGGATATGACAGGACTGCATACTTTTTTTTTTTTTCCTTTTTACAAGATGAACAGAAAGGAAAAACAAATAAAAAAAAAAGTTATCCGTACACCAGATTACAGGTGTGCTCCATTCATAAAAAAAATCTGTAACAGTTAGACTTGAACTTTGGGGGAAAACTGTTCTGGGGAAGTGAGTTCCAAAGACACTGGATGTAAGTAGGAGGAAGAGAAGATGAGAGAAGGATGGCATGGTATAGACGGCTAGGGAATGATTGGGAGAGGAGTGAACTAGAAAGACTGGCAGGGAGAGGTGGAGAATTAGGGAAGAGTGGATGAGAGGCGACCGAGGATTAATTGGAAATGAGAGTAACTAGGCAGATTATTAGAGAGGTTCAGGGATAGATAAGGTTAAGTTGTTAACTGACAGAGTCAAAGGAAATATGTTGTGAATTGCTCCTATCTTAAAGGTTGCTGTAATCAGTGCTGAAACATTGACTTTGACTTCATGTTGGTGGTGTAAGAACCGTGAGTAAATGTTGAGTATTTTCTGTTCACAAATGTCGCTTAATGCCATAAAACATACTGTTGATTTTTAGGATAGCTGCGTCATAACGAATGGAAGAAGGTGACTGGGATCAGATGAAGTTTTTACTTTTTTTTTTCACTGCTCCGAGTTACTTGTGGAAAGAATACAAATTACAAAATGTTAGCAATTCCTAAGATTCGGAGAATGATGTAGAAAATAAAATCGGTGCCAGTATTTGTACGAGAAAAAAAATTGTATCTAATTAATGAGAAAAGAGGTAATATTGGTTCATACAAAAATGCTTAAATTCGTACAATTATCCTTTCAGCATAGATCATACCCTCATTGAATGTGCAGATTAACTGTTAAGCATACCTGTCTAGTCTGTCTGGTTTTCGTAAATGAATTGTACTGCTGTTCCACCTAGGCCCATAAATTGTTTTTATCTGTTGGTTTTAGAACACCTTCAAGATGAGTTTGGCTGTACGCTTAAGATTTCCGACTAAAGTATTTTACCATTTCATGAAAATTAAAGTCATCAAAATGAAAGTACAATACCTGCGAAATCAATAGATAATATATAAAAGACACGTTCCTTGCTTCATCAAATGTGCAAGGCATATTGTGGTAGCTCGGATAATTTTCTCGTTAGGGTACCCAGCTGTCAGTTATATTATTGTTAAACTTTATAACCTTTCCTGTACGGAAAACATTGGTGGCAAGAGATCTTAATTTTACGTGTATGATGTAAGAGAAACTTAACTGCTGGATGAACGTATGTAGCACGTCATGATCAGACATGGCTAAGGAATGCTGTTGCATCCCATCAGTATGTCAAGATACGACTAATTTCCTCGAATGTCAACCTCAGCGACTTTGTATCAGTAACGGAAATGTCCCTTGGTCAACAGATCATTGACCGTGTTGAGTACATTGAGGCTGCTTGTTTGCATCCTTGCACCTGGAACACCACGGTCGGGTATTATTTGTCTACATCTCATTTCTCATGGATGTGCTCACTCCTTTCTACATCTCATTTCTCATGGATGTGCTCACTCCTTTCTACATCTCATTTCTCATGGATGTGCTCACTCCTTTCTACATCTCATTTCTCATGGATGTGCTCACTCCTTTCTACATCTCATTTCTCATGGATGTGCTCACTTCTCGTTTGCACATCTCTTTCCTGTCACAACAGGATCTGCTTCTTTGAGTGGAGTAGTTACTATATCTTCTGGCTTTGCTGAAGGGCTCGTCTCGTAATAGGAGGTTTGTCACCTATAGTGAACATGAACTCAAAGGATAATACTGGAGAGATCTACATTAGACTGTACTGTATCCCAATGCTCGTCGCCCAGTGGCACTGCCCTGATCTAGTCTGCTGGCTTCTGTACCTCCTCCTACGGGTCCACAGGTGCCGCCATTGTTAACCACGTTGCCATTGGATGGCTGGGATCCTGGGAATTGGCCAGAACTAAAATAGTCTTTTGGGGTCTCCACCAACCCTGCTTTATCAGTGGAGATTGTGCTTCATGTTGTTCATCTTTCCAAGTTGGGATCTGCTCCAGCTGCATGTCTCATCCATTTGGTCTCCCTCATGAGACTGCATCCACACCAATAAGGATTATCTTTCCGAGATAATTGCTCCCACCTCTGGCCTCAACTAGAGAGGGAAATCCACGCACTCAAGAGACTTGAGCAAAATGAATGATTTCCTCCCTTTTTCATCAAGTATGCTTTCCTTTACATACCGCACACTCAAAATCAGCACTATTCTGCAGCCTACCACTGATACATATCTCATACATCCACTTATTACGAACACTGCACAAATGGAGCTTTTCCTCGTACCGTACATCCTTTTGATAAACTGTACATGGCTACACGCTTCTTGCAGTACTGCTATCTGCCCAAGATGCTACTTTTGTTTTATCTATGCTTAACGTTTTGTACCCCCTTCCATCTCTCTGACTAAATTTTTCCTCTTCTGCCCTCACTGCCCACAGTGAACACTAAATCATCAGCAAACAACACCTCTCATGGGAGTCCAATTCTGAAATCACTGAAGAACAATAAGTTTTATGCATGGTGCTTCTGTTTGGAAATTCAGAGTTATATTCAGTGCGGCTTGAAAATAAACAAGAAATTTGTAAGTTTCACAGTAAGTAAAGCAGAAAAATGCTAAAATCTTACTGGTACTTTTAAACTGAGTATTAAATTGGTGATGTGAAAATATTAGTGTTCCACTTGTGTAGAAGTAAGTGTAAGTATGGTAGTCTTCTGGAAAATCAGTTTTATGCTAGAAAATAAGAGTAAATGTAAGAGCAGACTTGAAAATGCCGGTGCATATATGTGTATAGGAACAGCAAGGAAAATGCAGTTGAGTTCATATTACCGATGAAAATACATTACAGTAAAAATAAACCAATTAAAAAGTGCTTCCCTGAAAAATCAGTTTTATGCTAGAAAAGAGTAAATATAAGAGCAGACTTGAAAATGCCAGTTCGTATGCGCATGGGAACTGCAAGGAAAATGCAGTCGAGTTCAAAGTAAGGATGATAATTCATTACGGTGAATATAATTATTAAAATATATATACAGTATTTAGGAGCAGACTTGAAAAATCCCGTGCATATATGTGTATGGGAACTGCAAGGAAAATGCAGTTGAGTTCAAAGTAATGATGAAAATACATTAGGTATAAATACTTATTAAAAAATTTATACAATATTTCGTCAGACTAACCAAGCAACATTGGTAGATAATTCATATTTCCTCTAAGTACAAGAACTCATATACTGTACATATTTTCAACCAAGCTCATATACTCGTATAATACTTGTACATAAATACATTCTGAATGCAGCAAACAACTCATACACAAAACCTCCATTGGGGGGGGGGGGAGAATACTTCCCCAGTATCCCTGCTTGCAAGAGACGACTAAAAGGGTCCTTTTTGCCTTCCATCTTTCCTTACTGTCCTCTTATTCTGTCCTACCTCTCTTCTTGACATTTCCGTGTTTCTTCCGGCCTTTATTTTCCCTCTGCTATCAGGTTGGACATTTTGGTTTCATGGCATGAATAGCCTACGATCTTATCATTGGCATTGCATAACCTTCACCTAATCTTAAAAAAAAAAAAAAAAACATTACTTTCTGATTTTTTTCTGCCGTGTCCTCCCTACTCTTTACTATACCTTCAAATCATAACATAGTGTCATGCGGTCATTGCTATCAGTTGGATTTCATTCACTTGTACACAGTACATGAATATCTCCTGAAATTACAATAAGCATCACATGCATATTTCCTCTGACTACACCCAACACTCGTAAATATTTCTAACTACACTAACAATCATAATTAAATGTATCCCCCAACCATGCCAAGCAGCTCCCATATAACGTTTCTAATTACACTAAACATCATTCATGCTTAAATATTTTTTAACTACACCAAACAGCACTCGCAGTTCCTATAGCTACACCAAACACTCATATACAATCATCAAAACTACACCAACAACATTCATACTTAAATGTATCCTCTATGCCAAATAACACTCTTTCATAAGATTTCTTCTAATTACACTAAACACCATTCATGCATAAACATTTCTTCTATGCCAAACAACACTCATAGTCGTACACAATTCTTGCAACTACGCTAAATACTCGTACATAATATTTTTTCATATTACACTATATACGCTTCCATACGTTAGAGTTCATGCAGCTACCATTTTCCATGCTCCCTTCCCTATTTCTTATCACTGCTTTCAGAGAACGAGCAACTTTTCCTCCCTGTCGTTCTGTTTCAAGCATTCCATCCTCTAAACTTCCATTCTTAGTCATGACACTACCTAGTATTTAAATGTTCTCATTTTCCATTTCTTCACCATCCAACCTTACTGTGCATTCAGTGGCGTCATTTCTCTCGAAGACCACGACTTTACTTTTCCTAATATTCACCTATTCCGTTTCTTACACGCACTCTCAGACTCTCATCGAGCTTTGTAGCTCCCCTTCGTCTGTGCTTAATACAGTGCCATCTGCAAACAACATGACAGGAAGTTTCCAAACGCTTCCCTCTCTCATTAGGGCTGCCCCAACATCCAGTTCCCTACCTTGTATCTGTCTTATAACCCCCAATCATATGCAAATAGAACAACCATGAAAACATGACACACCCCTGTTTCAATCCAACATTCAGATAGAAAACACTCAGTTCACTATCCACACACACTACAGCCTTAGCACCCTCATACATACTCTTCACTGGATTCTGCGGCTTCCTATTTACTCCATATTCCTTGTCTATCCACTCTGTTGTATGCTTTCCCCAAATCCATGAAGGCCGCATAAAACTTCTTCCCCGTCTCTGGAAACTTTTCCACTAAAGACCTTAGGATGAATATCTGATCTGCAGTCACTTCCCTGTTCTTCTCCAACTAATTCGTCTGTTATTTCCCTAACTTGATCAATAACTATCCTGCCATATACGTTTCCAATTACACCAAGAAGACAAATGCTCCTATGATTACTACATACTTTTTTTCCCCCTTTTTCATTTGTACAGGGGAACTCGACATTCCTCCATATCCATTTTACTGCTATTTCTCCTCCGTGCGTCAGCATTTCACTACACACTCATCAGTTCTTGGGGTTTTCCCCACTAAAAGACACTTGTACATAAAGATTCCTCTTAACTTCACAAAACAACGCTTTAAAAATTTATAAGGGTGAAACAAGAGACTGGGATAAAAGAACACAGGAACAAAATGAATGAATGAATGCATGAGGTGAATTGAGGACTTGAGGTGAGGAAAAAGAAAAGTAGGAAAAGGATTGATAGTGATCGTGAACTGAAAGGATTATTAGGGCGAGAGAGAAAGAGCTGTGTATGGAGGAAAGGACAATAAATATTGGATAGGGAGATAGTGTTTAGACAGCAAGAATTTGTTGAGTGAAATGGATTGTTTGGGATATGGGATAAAAGACATGGTTAGGAGTGAGAATGGCAGGAAGAATGACTAGAAGTTTTGGCACAGTGGTTGGAATAGACTGACAAGTTTGTATTGAGTGAGTACTGGTGAGGGCGTGTGATGAATAGGGCACTAGAGAAGTTGTTATGCCAGGAGAAAGAAGATCTAGAATAATTGATATTAATGTCAGGAGAGACACTGGAATGATTGACATTTAATGTCACAAGAGAGACTAGAATGACTGAAATTGATGCCAGGTGAAGGAGAGAATGGAATGACTGAAATGATAAGAGATGCCGCTATTTAAATTTGTCCAGAGACTAGAATAATTGATACTGATGTCAAGAGAGAGTGAGAGACTATAGTGATTGAAACCAGGGCTGGGGTCAGTTCATTTTTGTCAGTTCAGTTCAGTTCCAACACAATAAAATTTTGAATTAATTCTAATTAAGTTGAATTCATTCCTAAAAAAAAAAAGAAATCTTCAATTTAGTTCATTATGGTCGATATTTCATTCACTTAAAATGTTTTCAGTTCAAAATCAGTTTTAACCTACGGAGGACCTTTAATCTGATGCAAAGAAATAAGAATGAGGTTTCAAGCTAACATCTTTATTTATTATCAGTCTGGCATACTGACAGGAACTGAGCTTGTAAATCTTAAGTACATTTATTTAAAACATGAATTATGCAGGAAATAGTTCCTCAAGTAAATGAAAATTAATATAAAGTTAACAGGTTACTGCACTAGATATATTTTTAACTTTTTTGTGATAGCAAACTATATTTTACTGTTTATTTGAGTATAATGTAAGTTAATTATTGTACAATAATGGTTTCGCGTATTACAGTATAAAATGTAATTTTATAAATTCAGTCATCAATTCATTGACATCAGTTCCAATTCAGTTCAGTTTTATTTTCACATTTTTCTCAATTCCAGTTCACATTTTTTTGTTTAATCAATTCAAATTCAGTTCATAATTGACCCCAGCCCTGATTGAAACTGATGTGTCAGGAGAGAAAGACTAGAATTACTGAAATTAATGTCAGAAGAAAGAGAGACTGGAGTGATTGGTCAACAGGTAATAGGGAAGGATTGATTGGAGAAGGATGAACGAAAGGTTGGAAGAGAGAACCAGGTATAGACTGTACAGTGTAAATAGAGAGCTGAAAGATGGCTGAGGAGCATCCCTCATCGGGGTGCAAAACCAGGTGGAAGGGGGTGGATTGGGTTTGGGTGCTGCTGCTGTGGGGTGAAAGTTCTCGGGTCGGGGGTCAGCAGGTTGGAGTGGGTTCTCGATTGTCCGCTTGTGGAAAGGGTCGTTCTGAGTACCGTGTAACCATTTGGGATAAATGGGAAAGGTTTGACTCCGACCCCGTGGAACCTGCGAGGTGGAAACCCCTTGGGTTGCTCACTCCTTTTTCCTGCTGTGATCCACCCTGAACTGATCTCCCAGTTGTTCTACTCCCCTTCTTAGGGTTTATCCTGAAGAAGGGCCCCAATGATTCCCCCCCTACTTTGGGTTTACCCTGAAGTAGGCTCCTGTACTTTAGGTTTACCCTGAAGTAGAGCTCCTTCGGCAGGTTGCCTGTCGAAGGATTGTTTAGTTGAGAGAAAGGGAACTTTCAGGATAGAAAAAGAGTATGGAAGATAGAGAAGATTGGTTGGTCTGATAGAAAAGTAATTGGGCAGAAGAGAGAGGAAGATATAGTCATAAGAATAGAGAAGGAGAGTATGGACGAAAGAGGTGGTCAGTTGAGAGAGGCTGTATTGGTCATGAGAGAACGTTTGGACAGGAAGGAATGAAAGGCATAGTTACAAGTGAAGACAGAAAGGACACATCAGGAGGAGAGATTCTAGGGAAAGATGCAAAGGATTGTTTTGGAGAATGAGACGGTGCAGGAATGTTTGCTAGGGAGACACGATGGGAAAAATTGATAGTGTTTGATGTGCAGAAGGATTTAGTTGCAAGAGATTAGGAGTTATTCATAAAAAAGGTCTGCAAGGATTGGGTACAGCATTGACTGGATTGGGCAAAGCGTGACTGAGAGAAAGATAGCGCGAAATCTGTGATATATAGCTTTAGAGACATAAGTTGCAGATTGTAGGCATAGTTTGTGAGACATTATTAAACAATGCCAGTTCACCCAGGTGTTGCAGGAGCCAAACCACGTAAAAGCTGATGTGGACAAACTAGTGACTAGAATGCAGAAATACATGTAAATGTTAGGATACATCGTATCGTGTCATTTAGAAAGGCTTCAACATGCTTGCATGTAGCGGCCTTGGTACCTAATGGCGACCTTCCACGCTGTTCGATCTCTGGCAGCCTCCCGGTTCAGTTCCTTATCCCTGCGGTCACACTATGGCCTCGTCCCAGGTCTTTTTTTGGTCTGCCTCTTGCAGCACTATTCCCTGCGTTCATACTTCTCGCTTTTCGCAAGCAATTGTCATCTGTCATCCTCTCCACATGCCAAAACAATCTCAATCTATTCCTATTCATCACAACACCAATACATTCTAGCCCGATCCTTCCTCAGCTCGTTAATCATAAACCTAGCCCTCCCAACCTCGCATTCAGAGACACTACACATCCATCTAATCATTGTCATTTCTGTACGTTTGAGCCTACAAGTATTCTTCTTTACTGCCCTGGTCTTATTGCCAGACAGCATTACACTCTTAACACAGGCTGCGTGCAAAGATCCCTGAGCACAGAGGGAGAGCCCTCTTAGTGCCAGGAGAAGCAACATCTCCCTGAACTTCCTCCAACCACTTCATACGCTTGCCACAGAGCTAGTTCCATGCCCTACTTCCAGCACATAACATGTCTTCCATATTACAGAGTCTTACACTCAAGAGGCTCACCAGCAAGATCAATAATTTCACACGTGACATCTCTAGACGCTTTCCCAACACACTGCACACACGAAATCAACATTATCTCATAGTCTACCCCTAACACCATTACATACTTTAATATGTACCCACTTATCCCAAATACTGCACAAGATGGAGTTACATAATTATAGAAAATGAGTGTAAATCAGTATAAATAGTGTAAGAAAGGAGCCGGTTGTGGTGTACTAAGTGTATATTTGGTGCCAGTATGTGCTGAAACATGTGTAAAATGAGAGTATAAATCAATATGAATACAATGTAAGTGTAAATCAGTATAAATAGTGTAAGAAAGGAGCCGGTTGTGGTGTACTAAGTGTATATTTGGTGCCAGTATGTGCTGAAACATGTGTAAAATGAGAGTATAAATCAATATGAATACAATGTAAAAAAAAAAAAATTTGCCCGTAATTATGCAGTATCTGTAGCTTCCATGTGCAGAACCAGGACATTGACCAGAAATGCAGAAAATATTTAAGCTTTAAGTGTTAATGAAGGCGAGTTACTGTCGGTGCATAGTGAAAGAATGTTCGACCCACATGTGCAAAAAGGATGAGAGAAAGAAGTTGAATTGTTGGTGCTACTGTATGAAAATTTAGTTTTACGTTAGCTCAGGCTAAAAGTAAACATTGATGTGAAAATTGTGGGGGGGGGGGAGTGAAAGTTCTACGCTGAATAAGGCTAGAAAATAAGCTGAAATATACATGCATCGTTAAGTAAATCTAAGAATGTAGCTTTCATGTACAGAACCTGGACATCGACCAGAAATGCACAAAATATGTAAGCATTAAGTGTAAATAGAGTTATTGTCAGGGTAACTATGGTCAAAGAAAGGGCCCATCTGTGCAAAAATATGTTGAAGTATAGGTGCTACTGTATAGTGTTGCGTCACCTCAAGCTAAAAGTAAACATCAAAGTGAAAATTATGCTAAATAATGCTGGAAAAATAAAATAACGTGAGTGAAATTTTTACATTAGAAAATAAGTTAGAATTTTAAGGCATGAAAATGCCAGTGTTCCACTTGCACTGAAATAAGCTCAAGGAAGGCGTTTCCGTGTGCAAATTCAGTGTTATGCTGTAGGTGGAGGGGGGGGGGGACGATAAAACCAATGAGTGTGTGAGAGGGATGAACTGCGAGGAAAATGCAGTTTACTTTGTAGTAAGGATGGTGTAGGTACATTACGGGAAAAATTAAGTCTTCAGTACATGAATATTTGCTGTAAGTACACCAGGTAACACTCATTAGTAAATGTGTCCTCTTAAGTAAAAAGAGACCAAGGTTAAGAATGAGAAGAGAGACTGGCATGAAGGAGAATACTAGAAAAATAAAATAAAATAAACGTAAGAGATGGATTGGCAATTAGCGATTTAGAGAGAGGAGTTGGGAAAATATTGTATTGGTGATCTGAAAGTTTTAGTAAAGACAGAGAGAAAGGTATATATGGAGGAAAGGACAGTGCTAGGGAGTATTTGGGAGATAAGAGATCAGATTGAGCACAGATGGATTGGGAGTGAGATTAATTTTGTACTGAATGTTTGAGAGCTAGGACAACAAATTAGCTAAGAGAGTGGCAACAAAGGAATGATTACTTGGGAGAAATTGAGTGGATTGCTGGATGGAAGAGGCAACAAAGGAATGATTACTTGGGAGAAATTGAGTGGATTGCTGGATGGAAGAGGCAACAAAGGAATGATTACTTGGGAGAAATTGAGTGGATTGCTGGATGGAAGAGGCAACAAAGGAATGATTACTTGGGAGAAATTGAGTGGATTGCTGGATGGAAGAGGGGATGACTCAAGAACGATTGTGTGAGAGTATGCGAAAGGAATGATGGATTGATAGATGAGAGAGGGTAATAACGCAGGAATGAATGTTTGAGAGTAAATGAGAGGATTTTTGTTAGATGGAAGAGAGTATTGACTAGCGAGTAAATGAGAGAAAGGATGTATTGGTTAGATGAAGGAGAGGATGAATGATTGGTAGAAAGTGAAAGGAATAAATTAGATTGGTTTAGTAGAAGAGAGGGTAATGATTGAGAAAAAGTGAGAGGGACGATGGATTGCTTAGATGGAAGGGAGGATTCTGTAAGAATTGGTTGACCAGTTTGTCTTGAGTGAAGATGGGAAAGGAATTTGTCAGTAGAGAATGTAAATTTTGTTATTTCACGGATGTAGATTTTGCTCTTTTACGAAGATACTAAATTAATTGGTTAGGAGATTGAATGGTTAATTGGAGAAGACGAATGAGTGGCTGACAGGGCTGGAGTCAATTCAATTAAATCCCAATTCAGAATAAAATTTGAATTAATCAGTTCCAATTCTATTCATTCATAAAAAAAAAAAAAAAATCTACAATTCCAGTTCAATTCATTATGGTCAATATTTCATTCAATTAAAATGTTTTCAGTTCAAAATCATTTTTAATGTACTCAGTACCATTAGCCTAACGGAAAGAAATAGTGAGGTTTCAAATTATTTTTAACTTTTTGTGATAGCAAACTGTATATTTTACTGTTTATTTGAGCATACTGTAAGTTAATTTATTGTACAGTAATGAATTCGCTTGTTACAGTATAAAATATCATTATATCAGTTCATTGATATCAATTCCAATTCAGTTCACTTAATTTTATTTTTATATTTTTCTCAGTCCAGTTTCCCCCCCCAAAAAAAAACAAAATAACTTGACTCCAGCCCTGGTGGCTGATGAAGGTTGATCCGGAGATGAATGGAGAGCTGAAAGCTGAGGAGCACCCCTCATCAGGTTGCAAAACCAAGGTAGAAGGGAGTGGCTTGGGTTCGGGTGCTTCTGCTGTGGGATGAAATTTCTCGGGTCGGGGATCAGCAGGTTGGAGTGGGTTCTCGATTGTCCGCTTGAGTGTAAGGAGTTGTTCTGAGTACCGTGTTACCAATAGGGATGCACGGAAAAGGGACGGCTCTGACCCCGTGGAACCTGCGAGTTGGAAACCCTCTGGGTTGCTCACTCCACTTTCCTGTCGTGATCCACCCTGAACTGATCTCACAGTTGTTCAATCCCCCTTCTTTGGGTGTATCCCTAAGTAGGGTCCCAGTCGTTTTCCCCACTACTTCGGGTTTATTCTGAAGTAGACCCCTGTGCTTCAAGTTTACCCTGAAGCAGAGTTCCCTCAGCAGGTTCGATATTAACTGTTTAGTGGAGAGAAATAGGTTTAATTTGTCTTAATAGAGGAAAGTATGGAAAGTAGAGATGGTCGATTGAGAGGAATGATTGGTTGGATGAGGGAATAATTGAGCATGAGAACTGGAAGATACAGTCATGAAAAAAGAGAGGGAGGGTATGGAAAGTAAAGATGCCTGATTGGGAGAGGAAAAACTGGAAGGTAGGGTCATGTGAGAAGACTGGCAAGAGATAAGTCTGGAGGGAGAGTGATTGAAAAGGTCGTTTTTGAGGATGAGAAAGTGCTGGAAGAAATAGTAGGTAGACGATGAGAAAAATTGGCTGTGAGTGAAGTACAGAAGACAGTGGTTGTGAGAGAAGCGATCAGGTGAGATTTGAAGCTACGGTGAAAAGAGGACTGTAAGGAATGTTTAGGACAAATTGGACTTGTGCAAAGTTAGACTGAGAATGAGCTGCTATAGGATTAAAAAATTAGGCGGAAGTGTCGACTGAATGCAATGCTTGTGAGATAACAGATTTTAAAGTTAAGTGAAAAAAGACACTACCCAGGTGGTGCAGTTGACCAAACATGAAAGCTGATGTGGAAATGCGAAAAGCAGGAGTGACTAGAATGAAAAATGTTAGTGGAATAAGAATAGAAAAAGTGAATCAGTTTAAGTACAGTAAAGAAACCATTATGGGTTCAGTCAGTATATGTATGCTGCTGCTGTGTGGAAAAACTGAAACTGAGGTAAAATAAGGAAAACGAGTGTCGATGAGTATAAATATATTGTTAATAAAGAAGCCATAAGTGATGCATTACGTGTAGATGTGCTTCAAGATGCAGATCCTAGACCGACTAGGAATGTAGAAAATATGTGTTAAGTGTAAATAAAGAACAGTTATTGGCAAATGTAAATATATCACAAGAAAGGATCTACCAGTGCAGAAATAAAGTTTGAATATGATGCCTCCATATGGAAATTGCAATGTTAAAGGTAGAAACAAACGATGTAATGAAAGTATTAGGCTAAGTGAGGCTTGAAGACATGCTAAATTGAAAGTGTTTTGCTGATTGAGGCTAGAAAATAAACTGAAGTGTGTTGTGTTAAATAAGGCAAGACAAAAGGTTAGTGTGAGTTACATTAAAGCAGGTATCACTTGAGGACTCATGGACGGTGTGTGGAGAACAGAGTGAACGTCTAAACTCGGCCTTCCCTAGCTAGAATGCGAGTAAAAATGTGAGAAATGAAAATGCCTGTGTTTTATTGTGTAGAAATAAGTGTAAGGTTCTCCTCTTTGGAGGTTCGTGTTTTGTTAAGAAGTGAATAATGGTCGTGTGGGTAAACGAAAATATGGGGACCTCGAGTCGCACTCGACGCTAGTCTATATGCTTAAACAAAATGTGGAATCCACAGTTGTATGATGTCACATCTGTGATCTTGAAATGCCAAAATTGGTGAAAAGATGTGAAGCTCAAGAAGGTGTCTTTGCAATCGTTTTCTGTTACAGTACATCACAATTGTGACTATACCGACAAATTGTGCAATCCACTTAAGAAGTGTGCTAGTTGCAAAGTATGTGAAATGCCACATTATTTGTTTGAGCATGCCGCTATAAGAGGCAGATCTGAAAATGCCACTTTATTTTATTGGAAACTGCAGGGACAATGCAGTTGAGTTTGTGGGAGTGGAATCCACTTGCGGAGTGTGCCCGTTGCACAGTATAATGGAATGCCACAACAGTTGAACATGCCACCAAAAGAGACATCGGAAAATACCTCTTTCGTTGCTTGGGAACTGCAGGGAAAATGTAGATGAGTTCGTCGCAGTGATGATTTTAAATATGTTAAAGTAATTATTGGTACATAGCCTAGATATTTCCTCTAATTAACCAAAATAAGTCGCATATAAATATTTCCTCCTACCAAAATAACAGGCACACAAATATTTCCTCAAATATCCACCTCAATCCTATATCATTGAATATGTTAATATATCTTGGAAAGATTACATTACATCTCTTGCAAATTCTTGGCCAACTCTTTGCCTTCTTTATCCCTGTACAGTTGTAGACTATATCTTTTTTTTACCTACAGCCAGACGCCATAATCCCGTGGTCTTTGAGTTAGTTGGTTTACGGGAAGGGGCTAGCCCTCTGCCCGTGTATAATGTATGACACTCATGTGGGGGGAGGCTCCTCTCAACTAGGTGGAGTCAAAGGCTTGTCGTTTCATTAACTCTCCTCCTTTTACTGGCTCCCTTCAACTTCTCTTCACCACTCTATTGCATCGCCTTTCTATCGCTACTGCACTGTTCATTGTTTCTCCATTGGACTGTCTGTCTGCATCCCTCCATTACTATGGTGGGCATGTAGCACCCGTCTAGCAGCAAATTCTCATCCCTTTTCTGTCCAGTTTTCTAATGCAAGAGTTCAACTGTTGTCCCCAATCCTTCATAACAGGTCAGCTTTGGGACTGTCTTCCTCTGTCTGAATTTCATACTGCCTCTGATCACCAGTCTTTTAAATGCAATGCCTAGGCATCTCGAAATGAACGAATCGAATTTGGCGTCTTCCCCCCCCCCCATTTTTTTTTTTTTTTTTTTTTTTTTTTTTTTTTTTTTTTTTTTTGAAAGAGCAGTCTTGCGGGCTTTTGACCTTTGGTTCCATCCTTGCATAACAAAAAAGGAGGGTGGGAGAAGCACATACATAATATTTCCTCTATTTCACTCGGCATTCGTAAAAATTAACAATGGAGACATAAAAGACGGAGTGAGGATTGGAAGTGTAGAAAGAGAAAAGTGGGGGAAGGATTGAGAGTGATTGAATTGGAAGGATTAGAAGATAGACCAGGCTAAGCAGGCGGTGGTTGAAGGTGAGAAGAATTTTCGTGGATTGGTTGATAGCTAGGACAAGACATTGGTTACGATAGAGGATGACGATAGCAATAATTGCTTGGGAGAATGTGAGAGGAAGGATGGAATGGTTAGGTAGACAAGAGGATTATGACAAATGATTGGTAAAAAGTGACAAGAAGGAAGGATGGATTGGTTAGATGTAAGAGGATAATGACTCCGGAATGAATGTTTAAGCAGAAGTATAGATAGAGGATAATGACATGGTTAGGAAAAAGTGAGAGGAAGGATGAATTGGTTAGATAGAGGATTGTGACAAATGATTGTTTGGAAGAAAATGAAAGAAGGATGGATTGGTTAGATGGAAGAGAGGATAATGATTCGAGAGTAATTGTTTAAGAAGGATAGATTGAAGAGAGGATAATGACTCGGTTATGATTAGGAAAAAGTGAGAGGAATGATGGATTGCTTAGATGGAGGAGAGGATTCCGTAAGAATTAATTGACCAAAAAATTCAGGCAATAAGTAATTTGAATGGTAGGTTGGTGTCCTGAGTGAGGATAGAAAAGGAATTGAATAGTAGTGTGCAGGTGTTGGTATTTCAGGAAAACTAATTAACTGGTTAGGAGACAGGCTGGAGGATGATTAATTTGAAGTAACAAGTAATTTGAATGCAAGGAGTGGTAGATAGGTTTGGCTTAATTAAGGATAGGAAAGGAATTGGGCAGTAGAGTGTAGATAGTTTAATTCCTGGAAGAGACTGCATTGATTGGTTAGGCGACAGACAGGAGAATGATTAATTGGAAAAGATGAACGAATGGTCGAAAAAGAAGATTGATTAGTATATAAATAGAGTGCTGAAAGATGGCTAAGGAGTGCCCCTCGTCAGGGTGCAAAACTAAGGTACAAGGGGGTGGATTGGGGTCGGGTGGTGCTACTGTGTGATGAAAGTTCTCGGGTTGGTAATCAGCAGGTTGGAGTGGGTTCTCGATTGTTTGCTTGAGTGTGAGGGACCGTTCTGAGTACCATGCAACCAATAGGGATACACGGAAAAAGTTCGGCTCTGACCCCGTGGAACCTGCGAGGTGGAAACCCCTTGGGTTGCTCACTCCTCTTTCCTGCTGTCATCGACCCTGAACTTGATCTCCCAGTTGTTATCCCCTTCTTTGGGTTTATCCTGAAGTTGGGTCCCACCGTTTCCTTCACCTGTTTCGGGCTTACCCGTAAGTGGAGTCCTCTTGGTAGGTTAGGAATGAAAGACAAGAATTTGCAGGAGAGATGTGATGATGTGGATGGTAGAGAGAATTGAGTAAGATTGCTGAAGAAAGGATAGGTTTGTTCAGGAGAGACTGGAAGATGTAGTTAGAACATTGGCAAAGTATGGATTTGGATGGAGAGAAAGATGGTAAGCATTGTTTTTGGAGGATGCAGAACGAATTTATTGGATGAAAAGATGGAAAAAAAAAAGTAACGGTTTGGTTATGAGAAAGAAGAAATGACTGGCTAAGAGTGACAAAGTTATGGTTGGAAGAGAACTGTGCAAAGAATAGTGAGCAAAGGTTGGTTGAATTAAATCAGAGCAATGATGGATTTAGAGGATGAAAGAGGACTGGAAATGGAATTGAGATGCATTGGTCGCAAGTGATCGTACTAGGTGAGGATTAATTGAGAGTGAGAAGACGGGTTTATTGGTTTACGAGATGATGAATGTAGTGGTTGATAGACTGGAGCAGTATTTGACAGGAAAAGAGTGAGGAAGGATTGGTCAGGTACACACACTGGGCCATCACCATCCATCAATTCATGATCATGTGGCAGCGTTTCCTAATTATGATGCGTGTGGTGGACGTGTTTCTGCTGTTGTATTTTGTTCTAGGGTGATCTGAACGTGAACCCAGGGGGCTGCAAAGCAGAGAGCAGCATGGCAGCCGCAGCAACCAGATGAACCAGCAGCACCAGAATGTTAGTGGACTCCCCCCCGTCACCCCAAGGTCATCTGGATTTGGTTGAAATGGAAAGAATTTACACTTACGTGGTGAGTAATAGCGGAAAACAGTTGGTACCTTAGAAAGGAGGATATTTTAATGTTGGACATGGAAATGTTACTGCTGTCAAATGTAAGGAAGTGAAAATTGGGCAGAGGTACTGTACTGTATATCAGGAGAGATTAGTTTGGAGGCATTTGTCTTGGTTATCTTGTTGGGAGGATTCCCTGGAGTAAAGCATTTGAGATAAAGGATAATTTGGAGTACTTGTGGTAATTGATTTAATCCCAAATAGTCATAATTTCACAGATTGGGTGGATGGAATTTGCCACGCAGAAACTCTCTAACCAGAGGAAACAACTTGAAGAGGCTGGTGGGTGAGAGGATACTGTTACCATTTGATTGTCACCTTCAGCCATACAGGGGAAACATTACCAGTTATCCCAAGTGAGTAATGTTTGTTTCTGTCCACATAACTAACAAAAGGACACCTGGTGGACCTACAGAAGGTGTTGCAACTGAATGAGACACATGAAGTTCAAGTCTGAGTTTGTTGGAATTAATTTTTCACAATATGTTGCTCAGGTGCTTGTGGCTTGGTCATCCTTGCCTTGAATATCTCGAATGAGCAGCTTAGCTTGGAATTAACTGCCTGTTTAATGTTGCTCAGGTGCTTCTGGCTGGTAGCCTTGCCTTGAAAGTAACACCCTTGGGTGCAACCCCCCCCTCCCCCTTACTGTATATATATATATATATATATATATATATAAGCAGCAGAGTATGGGATGATTTGATACTAATAAATTTGGTATAAAGCAGAATTTGACATTTTATAAGTGAATTATCCATATATATCTATCTATATAGACAGATAGATATGCTATGTAAAGATAAATATTGTTTCTTTAAAACAATATGTGCATGGGATGTAAATATAGACGATGGGCATTATTTGGAAGCTAGGTATGCTATGCACTACTCGAACTGTCTCTCTTAAATAGCATCAAGTCCTTGAGAAACACTTGTCAGATGTATGCATTACCTTTGGTAAATTAATGTTACCTCAATGACTACTTTAAATAATGTTGACCATGTCAATAACTCGACGCATGTTTTACTTTGCTGGTCATCTGACCTTCATTATTGGCTTACAAATTAGTTTTAAAACAGTATTGTTATCAGCAATAAATCTGCTATACTGGTATAAAATGTTTTATGTATACTGATATAATCATTTGATCTCGATTTAATGTCACCTCCCAAACGAGACCCCGCCCTCTCCCCCCAAACCACCACTCACGGCAGCTCTGAGTCTTCCACCACTCAGAACACGAACAAGCATTTCTTACTTTATGTTACGAGATAAATTCATGTTCTCGAGGGCACACACTTTTTATTTTTCACCATACGTGCGTTCGGGTGGCCGCTGCCAGTTTTGGTAATTCGCAACCTTGGCCATGGATGGTCCTTGCATATCTCAATGACTTTGTAATGACATCCATTAACATAACATTTTCATGGCAGTCAATCCAGACTGATCTTACTAGGGTCTTGATTACCTTCAGCATTTGTGTGTGCCTTATTAAATCCGGTAAGCAACTGCCGTATTGAAATAAATGTCGCACAGACTATGATATACAGTGTAATTGTAAGTTATTGATCATGGGGGGGGGGGAGTAAAGCACACACCCACACAAAGACTTGTCTCATCATTGCATCCTATCCCCCAGTCCCCTCCATCTTACTCCCTTTTGACTGCGCCATCTGTTGGATCACGCATGATCCAGATGCTTCACCGGCACTGTGTCAGTGGCTTCGGGTTTAGTATAGCGTAAGGCGAGGGGCGTCAGTTTTGTCGGGCACTGTACATTGCTTACATACCTCTAGTAAAGGAGACTATGGTGTTGGTATGGATGTGTTAGAAAACACCGAGAAACTCTGAGATGGGTTTGCCGTGTGGAAAGGGAGGTGAATGAGAGTTTGACAAGGAACGTGTTAGTGAGGTTGAGGGGGGAGGGGGATACTGAGGATGAGGTGGAAAGGTATTCAAGAGAGTGGGGTGTGAGTTGGAGAGATGGTAATCAGATGGCAGAAGACGGGTGAGGTGGAGGTGATTTTGTGATAGTTCCTCATGCGATTTGGGCATTTGTAGATAAATATAGATTAGTTTTATTTACTAAGTCCTGCTTGTTCACAGGTGCTCTACTGATGGAAACTTGAAAAGAAGCATATAATCTGGTTGCTGGAACTGCTTCAAAGTACAAGCTTCCGTGCAGAAAACCTGCCTGCTGCATGCAAGGAATGCCTTATGAATACGAAGGTGGGAAGATATTTAGAAAAATCTCTGGAAACAGCCACTTTAACAGAAAGTTGGTATTTTATGGGAAACACACCTTAATATGCACTTACGGACACGAGTCCTGAGAGGAGAGACTAGTTTGAACAGAGTGGGATAAGAAGTTTTTCGTGGGTTCTGTGGTAGCTATGGACAAAACTGTGGCTCTGTGTCCTTTCCTTTGCATTCCTTCAAGACTAGCACAATATCCTCCTGTAGCATTAATAAATTATTAGAATTGCTTTTAGGATGAAGTAATCGCAGTGTGAAAAGACTGGGAAAGATTGTGGCTGAATTGAATCGGGAATGGAAGATTTAGTACTGGAGAAAGTGAAATTTGATTTTAAAATTAGAAAATGTAATTGCCATAACCAATATTTGAAGCCTTGTTTTGTGTTACCAGTTTTAATTATTGTTTATTATTGATGACTGGTACCATTCTACTGTTGTATTAATAAATTATTAGAACTGCATTCAGGATGGATCAATGGCAATTTTAGGCGAAGTTAATGTAAAAAAGTGGGAAGGAGTGTGGTTGAATTGGGTAGGGAATGGAAATTTTGGTACTGGCGAAAGTGAGATTTGATTTCTGTAAAATGGTGTAATGCTTTAGGATATGTATTTGCCATAAACGATATTTCAAGCCTTGTTTTGTGTTATCAGTTTTAATTATAGATGTGTAAGTGCGGAAGATTCTTCAGTGATAACATGACCTAACATTTGTACTTGAAGCACTTGCAATATAATGCTTTGGTAATGGTAAGGTAGACAGTAGTACTGAATTTAAGATTTTTGTCTTACATTTGGCTTCATTGGCTAAAAACTTATTCAAGAGTAGCATTTTCTGTGCTGTTAGTTGACTGGCTCTTAGCCAGATATTTGACACCATTTATTAATGAAACGATCATTGAAAAGTCTGTTGGACCTGTTTCTTGCAAGCTAAAATATTTGTTTAGATTAATGTGTATTTTGTAAATAATGATATATATGTATGTATAAACCACATCATTCCAGACCTAAGGGATTTCTTGTAGGTGAGTGTTAATGTCTAACTTCAACCATCAGAAAGGTAATATCTAATTTTAGTCATTGTGTGATATAAATGGGTTTTGATGGAGCGGGTTGAGGGAATTGTAACCCATTCAGACTTGAGAGCTCTTGTCCCATCCATCCATTGCCAGACGCCATGTATCCCAAACGGGGTGGCCAAGGGCTTAGAGTTAATTGTTTTACAGGGAGGGGCACTAATCCTCCACCAACCCCACTTGAGAGCTCTTGTACTTGAATGAAATAATGTAGTAGACTGAATAAGGTGACAAGGAACAATCAGTTTGAGTGGGAAATGTTAATGTTGTATAGGGTAGCTTTTAGCATTATGTAAGTACGACCGTATAAATACAACTAGATTCTAAAAGCTTATGATGGTGTTTGGAAAATACTGACTGCAATACCGTCAGATGTTTTTTCATGTGATTATTATGTCACTGCTTTATTAAAATAGATGATGGTTGGCTGCAAGGAGAGATGAGGTGGTTTTATGTGTCCACTGTGTTTGTGCAAATATTTACTATATGAATATGTACAAAATTTTGAAAATATATACAGTACATGTCATGATGAATTGCGTACATCTGCCCATTTTATTAACTGAAGTGATTGATATTGAAGAGGCAAAGATACTACTATAGTCACAGCGCACGACTCAGGTTGTCATTATCGTACCCTGGCAACCTGTCATTCAAAAGTGCGTCCGATTTCTTTTATACGCGAATCATATTATTATGCATGAATATATTATACACGAATACCTGTATTATTATCCACGAATCACATGCGTCTCATTATACACGAAATCAGACACACTTCTGAATGGCAATTTGCCAGGGGACGATAATAACCTCAGAGTCGCGCGCCGCAACTATACTTTTGCAAAATTAAATTATGGTTGGTGTTGAACTGTAGAATAGATGAAACCTTCCTTTAGTGACCAGTGTAAATGGTAAAGGCAACAGCAATCATCAGTTAACTTACACTAATTAGTGCATTTAATTTAAATAAGCATTTCATTGTCTTCCCTCCCTTGGGTATTAGTATGTATTAATATATGAAACTGCTGGCTGTTTGGAAAAATACAGTGACCCCAAAATTTCGTGATTCTTTTATTTTTCCAGTCAGTGTGTGGAGAACTTCGGTACAAACATTTTCCTCCCTCATGTAAATGAATCATTATAAAAAGTTACCCCAAAGCAAAGTCAAATGATTAGACCACATTTCCTTAAAACTGTTTCTGTCTCTTGTCCTAAACATATTTTGCAGACAAACCCTTTTGCACTATGAGATTTGCTATCTTTACATGATTCATTCAGCTTGAGAGACAGCTGGAAGGGTTATACTGTGTGTATATATATATATATATATATATATATATATATATATATATATATATATATATATATATATATATCCCTCTTTTAACTCCACTGGGAAATCCTAAAGCTGAACGAAAAGATGTCACAGTACTAAAGGGAATGGCATCTTTACATTATATTCTTACTATCTCGACAATTTTATGCAGCTTAAGAATGATCATGTACAAAAAGTTTTATGCAGGCTGTATCTAACTCCTCTAGTTCATAAAATATACCAGGCTTAATTTAATCATGTGGATAAAATATACTCAATTTCACACTAATTTGGTCCATAACTGTCCTTTTGTAGCTTGTAGCAAGAGATGGACATGCACAGGCAAGGCTCATGGACTACAATCCCCGTCCCTTTCCCATGCTGGTTAAAAGTTCCTTTAGCCTCATTGGGATGGCCCAGGTAACTAATTGTGTCGCTTTCACATTGTTTCTTATTGCAGTGTTTTCTCCGGTAATATAATGTGTTTTGTGTTGCAGGAGGCCTGGTATTCGAACAGATAAATGTCATGGGGCATGGTTGACAGGTAGTTCAAGTAGTAACTAGCAAGGGTTGTGGTCCTGCCCTCCCCCCTCCCCCATTTATTCCCCAGCGCTCTTAACTTAGCCACAACTTGTCCTCATGATACTGGCACGAGATGTTCATTTCCTTCGCAAGGTGTTGCCTGTGAGAGCATGATCTATCAAAGCATAGACGTAACCATTACAAAATTTTCAGAATTTATGACACTGAACCACTGGGGGCCATAGGTTACCCACAGGTCAACATGGCCACTAGATATTAGTGGAATAGTACCTAACTTAAGTGTGTCGCAACATGAAGAGGTTCTTAGATTAATCTTCAACCACTTGATATCAAGTAAATTATATTGTTTTTAATAGATAATATATATAATCTCAATGAAGAGACTCCAATTTATTTACATGAACATGCTCTTGTAATACTGACACATTAAAGCTGGTCAGATAAATCTGTCTATTAAGTTTTAGTGTGATTTTATGAGCCATCCAGTGAAAACTTCAGCAACATATAATGTATCAGCCACGTGACTGTATTCAAAACTATCAACATTCTACACTGTTAGCACAACAAAATCCACAAAGATGATATAGCACCATTAGCCCTCTCCCCTCCTTTCGATCCCTTCCCTTCTCTCCCCTTATCTCCTTCATTCACCCTGCTTAACCTCCTGCCTTCCAACCACCGCTTCCCTCTATACCATCACCTCGTTCATCCTCTCCCTTTACTGAAACTTGTTCATAAGAGCATGTTGCAGTGGGCGTATAACAAGAGCATTGATGTTGAGTGAGGGGAGTATTAGTTGCAACTCGGGGCCGATCTGAACATAAATCCGGTGAACTGCAGGCTTAAGTTGTCTTGCAGTCTACCATCCTTTCTGGCGAATAGTGGGGGAGTCTGGGCAAAGAAGTTGACTGATCATGCAGGTGCAATCGTGTAATCTGTAGTGCGGGGGTACTTCAAGAAAGTGGCTTCTTCATTAACCTTCAATCCATAGCTTCGTCATAACGTTATATTTTTATCTTCCTGTCTGAAGGAAAAAACTTGTCTAAGTAGCATCATTTCCTTAGCTATTTATCTGCACCTCATCTTTGTATTTTGTGTCACTATTTTATGTACGGAAAGTAACTATATTAAAAGAATATTAAATTTAGAGGATATCAAAGTAACGTGCGTAATAAATAGCTGGAAAATAAATGTACAAGAGCGTTTATTCCAACTTGGCAAACATCGCTAATTCATTTGTCAGATTGGTGGGTTGATCTGACTAGTAACCAAGGAGACAGCACTGCCTCTGACTAAAGTTTAGCTGATTTCATGTAACGACGACCTAGTATTCAAGTTGTGAGTGGCCCAGTTCCGTCAAATGAAAACCCGACTATATTTAAAGCCTCATCCTACCCAAAATACGAATTATATACATAATTCGTGTTATGATCGAAGGAGTGAAATGCAAGCACGTACTTGGATTCTGAATGACTATGGACATTCTTAGCACTTATTCTTTAGCGATTTATTCTGCACCTTACACATCGGTTACCGATATATTATGACAATTGTTGTGGTCCCAGGCTCATCTGGACGCGAATTTAGTAATTTGCAGGTTAAGGTTGCCACTCTGCAGTCAGCCATCGTCTTTTCATGGGACAGAGAAGGAAGTGAGGAAAGTTTATATAACCAGCCAACAGAACTGTCTGGTTATATCAGGTCTGAATCTCCCTCTAAGGTGCGCCAGCACTGAACATTTGCCAAAGAGAAAAAGTGACGTAGGCATCAGGGCTCCTGTTAGAAAGAACGAGAGATGGAACAGTGGGGATTTGACTTGTTAATGCGACCCATTCTGGTGGTGGTGTGTAGGGGGGGGAGGGGACTTGTAGGAGGTAGGGTCGCCCACCATCCACTCCCCTGATGTAGTTCTACCTTTAGGTGACTCTACACTGGGTGACAAGACAAATGGTTTCCAGTAACCCATTCATTACCGTGGTAACCATAAACCCAAATGGACTCCTTGTGGCCTAGCAGTTTAAGATGCTCCAACCGGACATGCCCGTATGGGTTTACATTCAAGGGATGGTTGAGGTTTATTGCTTACCTGATACAGGGGGTTAAGGTAAGCTGCTTGTGTTTAGTAAGAGTTCATTAAGAAAAAAATCTTTACCCATTTCATCAGGAGGGATAGAGTACAGCAGAACAGGATATTGTACATTTTATTATGATACATTAACAAATTTATTACAATACGTATTGCATAGTTAACCACTTTGCATATCCATACAATTGACTTCACTATGCTAATATATAATATAGACCCATGCTTATTTTAGTTCTTTTATATTATCCTGACCCAGATTTTCGTCTCTGTAGCTTATTGCAGGTAGTTCAGTGGCCGAAATATATAACCTTATGCTACGACTATACCTCCTTTCCACAACAGAACATTTCTTCGTGACTGACATCATATTCTAATGTTAATCTCTTATTACAACTCAGTACCCAGCGTAGGCAAGATGAATAGATGATAATATTAGGCTGACTTAGAGTAAAAAGAGTAACATTCACAAAGAAAGCAACTAGGAAGTTCCTTTGTACTTTGCGTGGACTAAGAAAGGTGTAATAACATTCCCGCCGCACATGATATATCAATTACAAGATCATACGGAGAGCTTTACAGTTAAAACTGAAATCACGAAAACAAACTACTACTTTACTGACATTATTAATGATACATGAAGGGCGAAATAAAGAAGTTTAACTTTTCTACACTGCTTCTGACTCCATTGCATAAAATGGAGTGCATTCCAGCAATTTTCTTGGCTGACGGACGCTTTAAAATTGATTCAAAATTAGCGGCTTTCCCAAACCTTCACGTACTTTTAATATCATAGCCCTTTGAAACTACGAGGTTCTCGAACACCTCTTCATTTGCGATTTTGTTTTTCATGTAACATCAGACTATTCATCCATCCATCCATCATCCAATCCTACGTTGCCCCATGAGGAGCGTAGGAGCCCGGAGCTAGGCAAGTTGGTCTTGACACTTAAGATGAGAGTGACCAGCCTCACTTATCGCTGAGTGGCATTACGTGAGCAATAACCCCAACCATCTCTTGGGTATAAACCTTCACCGGCTCAATCCGATTGAAGCGCCTGAATTATCCACTAAACCATCAGGAGCCATGATTTGGTTATATGGTTACCACCGAGCGTGGTAAATGGTTTCCTGGTGTACAGGAAACCATTTGGCTTGTCACTCAGTGCAGAGTCACCCATAGGCAGAAGGAGAGGAAAGAAAGACTGAAGGAGTGTAAAGTCACTCGTAGGCAGAAAAACGATGAAAGAATGAAGTAAAGAAAGACAGAAGAGGAAGAAATGAAAGGAGGGAGGAGAGGAAAGGGCAGACATCCGAGAGCAGCACTACATCGAGTGAGTGGATGGCTATTATTTATGCCTTTGAATTACCGACATTATATTTGCGTAAATCTACAAGAAAATATTAACAGACTGCCAGGACCAAAAATTCGTCAATAATCCCCTGCCAGCACTGTGTCTTACCGTCCATACTTCTCATTCCTTCCCAGACGAGAGAGAGGGGGGATATCATTTTTTCATACTCTCTGTTGTGTGTTTTGTATTACTATTACAATCAATGGTTCATGATGCACCTTTCATTGCCACAGCCGGCAGTGATATTTCCAACTTTTGGTTATGGATGCACATTCTTGAGTCATAGTCTGCGCCTACCTCTTAATTCTGTTCTCAGTTGGAGAGAAGTCGTAGCCATGGTTTCACGCCCAGTGAAGGCGTTGTCCAGTATTAGACAGTGCTTCGAAGCATTGCTACAAACTGCACGAACAGTTTGCAATGGCACTGTTACTCGTAAATCTAGGAAAGTTTAGAACGTAATAAAGGCCACGTTTGGTGGGAAACCTGGCTACGAGTTCCCCTCAACTCAGGGGCAGGGGTAGAGGGTGTGCAGAGAGTATGGCTCACAAATGTACAATGAACAGAAATTTGCTGTTTAGGAAGAGATGCTGGAGAGCCTACTAAACTAATTAGAATACGGGGCTTAGACTGGTGGTTTGGTGATGTGTGGGGAGGTATGACAGTGGACTAGTCTGTGAGGAGGTCCATGAAGGGCAGCATGGAAGGGGGCAGTGTAAGGGCAGCGGTGCCATGTGGGAGGGCCCACACGGCTGCCAAGGCGGTGCGGAGGCTGTAGCGGGCCCAATGAGCCAGGCGGGGCGGTCCGGACGGCACCACACCATCCAGCAGAAGGCGAGGGTGTACGATGTCACTGTCATCAGGTAGGTGGCGGCCCCCAGCAGCACGCAGCAGCAGGCGCAGCACGGCAACATCCTGGGGTGGGTAGGCTATGGGGTAGGTCAGAAGGCACAGGCACGGGTAAAAAGGACATTGACAGGGAGGGCACTGTCCCAGTGTGGCACGAATGTGTGCCGACAGACGCCGAAGTGACAGCTGTAGTGGACACAGCTGCCCACCTAGGACAGGTCTGGCACCATGCTGCAGCAGCAACAGGACTACTACTTCTTCCCCAGTTTGTACTGCTGTGTACAGAGGTCCAGCACCCTGTAAGGTAGGCAGGGGTGCCTCCACAATGGGCAGTGGTGGCTTTCCCGGCTGTGGCAGGGTGAGGTGCGTGGCCCGGGCGTGTGTGAGGAAGTACAGAAAGCGGGAGCACGCCTGCTCGTGGGTGTCCATATCTGGCTGTGACGCACTCAGCAGACGGGATAGTTTTGGTCCCAGGAGTGCTGGGCCTATTAAGCGATCCAGGCCGCCTTCACACTTATGGATGGCCGACAATAAAGCTGCCACCGCCTCACTGTCCTGCACCTCGTTCCTCACCGCTACGGATGCTGCCACATATAGCACGTTGTGAAACTTTCCTAGGCGGCACACTCCTCCATTGGCCGCCAACTCCCCTGCATGGTACTCCAGCGCAGCCCTCACCACCCCTGCCGCCGCCACACCTGCGTCCGGCGCCGCCTCCACCACTGGGGTGAGTGCGTCCACCAGTTCGTCACGGCGGCTACGGGTGTTGAGGCAGTCACGAGCACTTCCCCCCAGCACGACTCGCAGGACCTCGGCGTCCACGCCCACACCGCGGCCCGCAGCAGCACCTGCAAGCACCGCTGGCCACAGCTGCTCCAGGAAGGGCGCATCTTCCTTTACTGGCGGTCCCCATCCCAACACCAGCCCTCGACCCGCCATCACCGCCACCGCTACCACCAAACCCACTTATCCCCACGACCAACACTTCCACAGCAAGTTATATTCCTTCAGCAATATTTCAGTACGGTACCACAGTCAACCAACCACCACCAGTAAGATCACAACCACCAGGGCAAATTACACTTTCAGCAACACGTCAGTACACTACAACTGTCACCACTACCACCACCAGCACACCCACTCACCACCATCACCACAACGATCATAGCAAGCTGCTCCTTCATCAACACCTCATTACACTACAAGTCACCACATCCCGA